>NW_024424897.1:34400171-34422100 GCF_017311325.1 Ursus maritimus
TTCCCTGCTCACTCTCCCTCTCTCTTTAAAATAAATAAATCTTTTTAAAAATCGGTAATGTACAAAGTGAAGCCATGATGAGAAACCACTACGTATTTCTTAGAATGGCTAAAATTAAAAAGACTGATAAAGCCAAAGGTCTGTGAGGAAGTAAAACTAAAAATCTCATACACTGCTGGTAGAACTGTAAAAATAAGACAACCACTTTGAAAAACATACTCCTAACATGTGATTCAGCCACTCTACTCACAGGTATTGGTCCAAAAGAAAAGAAAGCATATGTTTATACAAATACTTGAAAATTATGTTCATAGAAGCACTATTTATAAAGGCCAAAGCCTACAAAACAAATGAAACATCCATCAACAGGTGAATGGATAATCAATATTCATGATACTCTAGTCAGCAATAAAAATGAATGAACTGTTGATAAATGCAACATGGATGAATCTCAGAATAAATATGCTACATAACAGAAGCCTGACCAAAGATGCTGTATGATTCCATTTACACGAACATTCCAGAAAATGCAAACTAAGCTATTGTGATAGGAAGTACATCAGTAGTCATCTGAGGAAAAGGAGCTGAGAGGGAAGAGTTGTAAACGGATGCAAGGAATATTTGGGGAGTGATAAATATGTTACCTTGTTTGTGGTGATGGTTTCATAGGTGTACACATACGTCAAACATAAAATTGCACGCTTTGTATATAGCTTATTTTATGTCAATTATACTTAAATAAAGCCGTAGAAGTGTGTACACACAGGTTTTTTGGTACAATTTATGATTCTAAACGGGGAGTAATGTCAGTATATCAAGGAAGCTGTGTTAATAAATAAAATTGACAGCATTTTAATTTTTTGTGCTACAACATTACAGCAATTGAATACAAAGTACACAAGGCTCAATTGAACGCAGAAAACCAGGAGGAACCAGGTTCTCTATGGCTCAGTACGACCATGCGCTCAGGCTACGATGGACTTAGAACTTATTTCTATATGGTCTTTGTCCATTTTGCTCTTTTCTCCCTAACTGAACTGTCTCCACTCCTCCTTATAGCCCCGTTTCAACAAAGTATCTTCATCTTCCTTTTTCGGTAAAATTCTTTACTTACTAGTGATTTTTTTATTAGTATTAACATTTCTCTTTAAAGGTCCCAACTTTTAATCAGGATTATTGCTCTGATTACAACACGGCATCAATTTCCTCCACACTTGTTTTCCCCATAAAGTCTGTTTTAGTGTGAAATTTTACTGAATATAAGGGTGCTGCTCCAAATACACTCTGCACTGTCTGCACCCCGCTCCCTGCCTCGGGAAACTGACCCATACCAAATGGATTGCTTCAATGGGCTCTCTGAACTTTCCGAACTCAGCCTCTGGCTTCTGGTTGGGTTCAGCCTGAGGGAGACATCTAGAGAAATGAAAGTACGGTTGGAATACCCCGAAAGCTCCACTGTCAGGTTATTATAGTTAACCAAATCCTTCCACCAGAGTTTCTGTATGTGACCCTTTTGATAGGGCTCCCTTTGCAGGTTCTGCTAATGGCTCTCTCCCCTTGCCTGGAAATGGCAAAAGGTCTCAGCTCCCACATGTTTCACTTTAACTTTCCTCAAATTACTCCATTTGAGTATTCATCTGTTTCCAGGCAGGACCCTAACAAAACAGGTTTTCAGGGATCCATATAGCATATAATAGCAAGTAAGGAAGTTCTTTAAAAAATGAAGCCAACATTCCTTTGGTTTGGTCATATGTTTACATGCAACCATTTTGGTGGGCTGTTTGAGATTTGTACCAATTTCAGGATCACAAGGAAATATATAGCAATGTCTGTAAATATGACCTTTCAACACACCACTTAGGAGTGTCCACAGTTCAGATACAATTTTTTAAATAAACACATTTTTAAAACTTTCTGTGGTTGAAATATTACATAATAATACGTGTCTCAGTTTACAGATTTGTCCAGCATGCTTCTTAAAACTTTGTTAAGTGTGAGTCAAGTGTGTAATATTCTGGCTCTCTGCCTTCCCTCTATAGGAAAATTAAAAATTTGCTTTCAGCGAGTAAGTGAATATGGTAAATGTTGTATAATTAACATTCATGCTAGTGACTTTTGTTTACTAAAGGCAGTGCAACATTTCAAGATATATAAAGTATATCTCTAAGCCACATGAGAGAAAGTACTTAAGTAGTAATAGTTATGTCGTCTTATTTCCTTAAGATTTCATTACATCCACAATCAGATGAACAGGGCATACTCTATATAATACTAAAGTCCAGAGCCCCATGAGCAATCCATGATATCGGATACCCTACTGTGCAGATCCACTGCATTAAAAACCTCTATGCCAATGTGGCAGCTCTGATAAATGGTATGCCAAAGATGTAAAAGCCCATTCCTTAAAAGCAATAAAGAGAGCCACAGAGCCATGCAGAGAGCCAGAAAAAAATGCAGAACACCCACAGGAGTGAAAAATTCCAGAGACGGGCAAGTGGAAGACTTGGTCCTTGAAAGAAAGCCAAGGAACTATTAGGAAATCCCATGTATTAAAGCACCAAAAACTGGAAGAACGGCATAAATCTCCTGTTTGTGTCAGCCCAAAACGTGATTTCATCAGACTTTATGAACAGAACAGGGAGAAAATCAGTCAAAATTCAAAATACGTGCTATCATATGTAACATCATCTGTGACATTTCATGACAAAAAGAAACAGGTACTGCATACCTATTATCCCAAGCAATCGACTTTCTAGTTTTAATTAACAAAACTTTTATTTGCTTTATACACAATTTGAAATGAAGTCTCTTCAGTAACACTTCGGGACCCTGAAACAGTGCTTAATCTCTACCTAAATGACTACTGCTTTCAGGCAGTGGCTACCAAATACCAGCCCCATGGAATGCTGCCAACCCAAAATGACTCTTTAGCAGTCTGCAACAAAACTGCAAAAAAATTAATACTGAGAACTAACTGTATTGTATTAAATGAATATGCAATAATGTAGTACATAATAAAAACAAAAACCATTTGTGAAGTGTTTCTTAAATTAGCTAGCTCTATTTTCCAATGCCCACGTCCTTTCTATACTACTGCTATCACGCAAGGGAGATCCAATTTGCGTTTACTAAACAATGTATTAAAATGAAGAAAAAACAAATCAGGGAGGTCCCTTTACACTCTGAAAAATTCCAACTAAGTAGCTGCGTAACAGTATGCATCACACTGTTTAAAACAATAAAAATAAAATCAACAACAAAAGTATATTCCACTTCTACAGAAACACTGAGACAAAATACGTACATAACAAAAAGTCTCCTCAGAAGCCGCTGTCTAAGTCTGTGAGTACAACATATTTGCTACATTTTAAAATAATGCTTTATCGACTCTAAAAAGTAACTGGCCAGAAAACAGAAAAGTAAGTTTAATACGTGAACAGGACGTTAGAGCATCCTAAATGCAAAGGTGTGTTCTATCCACACACCTGGCAAACGGGCAAAGGCCTGGGTCCACAGCTAACTGATTGAGCCTCACTTAATTTCAGTTTCCTCATGTATAAAATGAGGATAATACAATCTCCTTCACAGGCTTCTTTTAAGATTAAATGATGTTACACAATGGAAAATATTTAAAAGACCTGATACACAGTAGGCATTCAACATCTGCTTTCCATTCCCCACCGTTATATTAGCACCATCGACAAGCATATGCCTTATAAAACTTTTGGGTTAGAACTTTTCTTTAAATCCCAGAATCTGGGAAACAGATTCTAAAAGAATTGACCTATAACTAGATTTCTCTGTTATTATATTCAACTTTAGAGTTATTAAAAAGTGTCTAGTCTATTCAACATCACCATCTGCTAACGTACTGCCCACTTAGAATAACTTTTAAAATATATACATACTCACAAAGCACTAGCTCATATTAGAGAAAATTCTATCCACCAACAATTGTAACACTTGCAAGAAATGCAACACAATCCTACATGAAAATATCCTGGAGACTATAAACTTCTGACAAAGATGCTACACACAAGAGTTGTTGTAATCAGATCCGCAAATAAGTGAAAACAAAATGAGTATTTCCTGCCATCGTCTTCCGTTAGAAAGAAAGGTATAAAAAAAGAGAGAAAAAAAGACAGCATGCAGGCAAGAGAGAGCTTATATCCAATAACAGGATACATCATGCTAGAAGTTACAGTCCATGAAATGACTTATGAACTTAATTCAAAAGTATCTTTGCATTTATTCATCAATAATCACTCTTAAAGCAATCCAGCAAATGATACAAACATATAAAACTCTCTTACTAGAATGACTCCTCTACTATGAAATAATTTAAGGAGCAGAAATGAGAGGGGGGAAAATAAATATCCACAATTGACTTTTTTTAAATAGGCAAATGCTATTTTAATTAGGACTAAATTCACTGCCCCTGTGGTGATTAATTTTATATGTCAGTAAGGCTAGGCCACAATAACCAGATTTGGTCAAATATTATTCTAGATGTTTCCGAGAAGCTAGTTTTTACATAAGATTAATATTTAAATCAGTAAAGTTTGAGTTAAGCAGATTATGCTCCTTAATGTGAGTGTGTCTCATCCAATCAGTTGAAAGCCTTATAGGAAAAAAAAGCTGACCTCCTTGGAGGAAGAGAAAATTCCATCTTTGGACTGGAATTGCAACTCTACCCTCAGTGTCTAAATTTTGGACTTGCCAGTCTTCACAGTCATGTGAGCCAATTTCTTAAAATCTCAATCTCAACCTCTCTCTCTCTTATTCTCCCTCTCTCTCTCTCCATACAACTACACACATATATACCCCACATCATACTGGTTTTGTTTCTCTGGAGAACCCTAACTAATATGACCCCCATACCATTAAATTCATCCCTCAATAAATGATCTCCTCACCAAATCACCTTACCCTTCCTTTTTGCCTTATTTTTTTAATACAGTGATACCTCAATAAGTGAATCTTGTAAAAACAAAAACACTGTCCTTAATCATACTAACGTTAGCAGGGTTGATAGAGTAGAAATCCTTTCAAAAACTGCAAACCCAACTCAGCAGGTAGGTGAATGCCCTCCACGAACACATCTTTCCGTGGGGTTTCCACAGGTCTGCACGCACCTGAACTACAGAGGGCTAAACATGAGGAAAACTGAAGTCAACAGAGTTTCCCTTTACCATAGCAGTTTACCCTCTTTGTCGCTCCCACTCTGTCCACCACCTCTGTCAACACATCAGTTCCCAAATTCTCATGCTGGCTTGACTATGGTATTGAGTCCCTCTAGTGAGATTATCATTTCACTTTCTGCATCTTTTCAACTCCAGAATTTCCATTAGGTCTTCTAAAATTTCTAACTCCTTATTGAGGTGCTCTATTTGTTGAGTCATTGTTACCACACCCTCTTTAATTTTGGAAACACGAACTCATTTACTTCTTAGATCATATTTTAATCCTTATCTATAAAATTTAACATCCGGAGACTATCAGAACAGTTTCTACTGCCTCCTTTTTTTCTCAATGTGCCACACTTTCCTGTTTCTTGGAATGTGTCCTAACTTTATGTTGAAAACTCGACATTAAAATTATATAAATATAATATGGTATAATAACTCTGGAAATCTGTCTTCCTCTACAACGTGCAGTTACTAATGTCTCTGCTCAGTTTTACTTTTCTTTAATTCTTGTTATTTTGAAGCCTGGTTTCCTAGGGTTGCCCTATGTCTATGTAGTTCAGTGGTTAGTCAATGATTCAAAAAAGAATTTACTCAAATACTCAATAAAGGCTGTCATCCTTTCCAAAAGGATCTGTGTGTGGGCAGGGTAGCACATTCAACATTCAGAACAGTTTCAAGGCTCCCCAGATTTCAGTTTGGTCTCCACAGAAGTTAGTATGATAAAAAACACATACACTACAAAACATTTTTCTTAATGATGCTAATCTTTTATTTCAAGACTGAATTCTGATCTATTGCTTGTTTTTTTTTTGTTGTTTGTTTGTTTGTTTGTTTGTTTTTGTCTCCTGCTATCTCCCGACAGATGAGAAAACAGTAAACAGAGAAGTAACAAGGCTGGAGCCACAGGAAACCCTAAATATGTTTTTAATTCCTTTCTCTTCTCTCTTGTAGGAGCATTATCTTATGGTAACAAAGATTTTAAGATACCAAAATTCACCCTCTGAAATAACAATACAAAATTTTAATAGTGATTCAAAGAATTCTTTAATTTCCTTACCCAGAAGATCCAGCGCTCTTACAAACACCAAGGAGGGGCCTTTTTTCAGCAAAGTTGTCACACTTTTGAGTACCTGAGAAGGAACATAAAATAAAACGTAAAATAAGACTTTGAAAAGTATTCTTGTATATTTTCCATTATTTTCGTGCTCTCAAAATATTTGCAGCTGAAGAGATAGCAAAACATTCATTACAAATTGACATAATTAATATACTTGACTGAACAAAAATAGAACAGCTATAAATAAATCTATAACTATTTTTAAAATTGAACCAGCATTTAAAATTTCTTTTTTAAAAAACTGGCACCAACTTCAATCTTACACATTCTCCATGATATCAGAAACCACCCCCAATTCCACCAATTAATTACCTAAGACTAGTAGAATTTTCACATCAAAAGTAAATAAAAAGAGGTAAGGACAGAAAAATTATAGAATTATAGGCCATTATCAATATATATAAATGCAAAAGTCCTTTTAAAAATAGTGAACCAAATAGCAATATATTAGGAAAAAAAATAAAATCTCATAACAAAGTTGGATTTACCCAAGTAATAATTTCACATCACAAAACCTTTACTAATGCATTTCATTATATTAGCATTTCAGCAAATGCCAAAAAAGCATTTGATTCTATACCTAGTCATGGTAAGAACAAAAGAAAACAACAAAAATAAGTTTTCTTTTCCCAATGATTATTTACAAAATATTCTATAACAAAATTGTAGGTAATGCTTTAGAGCATTCCCATGAAAATCAGTAATAACACAAGGATACCCAATTAACTGTTCTTATTCAACCCTATACTGGAAGTCCTAGACAGGACAATGGCAATAAACGAACTCAACAATATTACTGGATATAAAACCAATGTAAAATAGCAGCAACAAGCAGAAGAATAAAGTCAGGAAATACAAAAAGGCTCAGAACCACATACAAAGATGCTCAACCTCACACATGAAAGAAATTCCACTTAAAACTAGAAATTCCACTTAAAACTATATTGAAAAACTGTATTGAAATTTGCTAATTTTTTAGAAGTGAAATGGTACTATGGTTATAATGTAAGATTCTTTATCTTCTGGAAATAAATAATAAAATATTAACCAATAGCCTGGTATGATATCGGGAGGGGATAGTTCATAATATTCTGGATGAAGGAGAATAGATGCTAAAAGATTAGCCATAAAACGATGGGTAATAAGTTCTTAGAGAGTGTTATATTATTTTTACTACTTCTGAATAAGTTAGGAATTTTCCATCAAGAAACTTTTAATTATATTGATATACACTGACCTTTACATAACACCATCTCAAAAAAAAATCCAAAAGTCCTGTAAAATTCCCTGGCCATATCAATCAAAATTCTAAGTGCAAATAGCCTTTAACAGAGAAATATCAGTGCTAAGATTTCACCCTGCACATATACTCAGCCATGAGGAAAATAACCTGAACACAAAATTATTCACTATAGCATTATCTGTAACAGGAGAAGACTAATAAGTTCTAAATACATAATGAAGTATTTCCCACAGCCATAAAAAATAAATGTATACTCTATGAAAATATGAAATGAAATCCAAAATATAAAATGGAAAAACATACATATACAAAAATAGAAAAATATAGAATACTGTCCCATCTTTTGTATAACGTGGGGAAAGACTTATTTGCATATATACACACCCACACACACTCTCTAAAGATACAAAAAAAATCCTAACTAATGGTCACCTATGGGAAGGAGAATGGAATAAGCAAAAGATAGGGAACAAAAATGGGAAAAAAAGTTTTCATTGTCAATATACTTTATACTTTTTAGTTTTCAAACCATATGAATATATTATTTACCCCTCAAATTTTGCTTTGTTTTCAAATAAGGAGACAAATGCCAGAAGAGACGAGTAAGTGGTTTCTTCTTCTGAGACAAGCTGGTAGACTGAAGACATTTTATCCCTTCTGAGAATTCCAGTTAAAGTACATTACATCAAGCAGAGTTAAAAACTATACAATAGGCAGGAAGATATATCTGGATCTCTACAAATGAACATCTCCAGCGCTGAGTATTGAGGTGCAAAGCGGGGAGCCGTGAAACCGCGCACAGATATTGGAAGATAAACCGAAGGGGGAGGGAGCTGCCGCGTTCGGATGCCGGGAAGTGGTAGCCACCTGCACGGGGGAGCGGGCGGACTCGCGGACCGGCACCCGCAAGAGAGCAGACTGAGACTGTGAGCTGGGAACGCACGCCACCAGACTGAAACGGAGCTCCAGTGCGCTCACTGGAACCAGACTGAGACCCGGAGCTCCGGGTGCGCGGGGGCAGCTGGCAGCTGGCGGTATTAGAAACACAAAGGACAGAGATGCGCCGGCCCTGGAAGTAAGGGCTGGGACGCCAGGTGTGGGGCACACATCCCCGCTGCAGGGTTGAGCAGCACCAACAGAAACAGAGTTAAACTGGCCAGAACATCAGTGGAGAACGGTCCACGATCCCTCTGTTCTGAGACAGAGGCTGAGATTAGGCCACTGCTGCTCTGACTCTCAGAAGAGGCACAGCAAACCGCCAGGGAAAGCTGCCAGAGAACAAAAGCCTGGAAAGACCAGCTCACAGTGTGCCCATCCCCATCCTCCTCGCAGGGGACACAAAGACTCTACCCAAACAGGGTTGCCTGAGTATCGGCGCGGCAGGCCCCTCCCCAAGAAGGCAGGCTGAAAAATCAGGAAGCCCACATCCCTAAGGTCCCTATAAAACAAGGACGCACGGCCTGGGTCCCGGTCAATAATTTGGGCTCTGGACAACCCCGCAATCTTTCCTTATCAGAATGATGAGAAGGAGAAATCCCCACAGCAAAGAAAAGACAATGAGTCTGTGGCCTCTGCCACAGAACTAGGGATATGGATATAACCAAATTATCAGAAATGGAATTCAGAGTAACAATGTTCAAGATGAAGTGTAGACTTGAAAAAAGTATTAAAGATAATGTTAATGAGAATATAGAATCTCTAAGGGTGGAAATGAGAGCGAATCTGGCAGAAATTAAAAATTCTATGAGCCAAATGCAGTCAAAACTAGAGGCTCTGACGGCCAGGGTGAATGAGGCAGAGGAACGTATCAGCGAATTGGAGGATGGGTTAGTAGAAGAGAAAGCTAAAATACAAACTTGGCTCAAAAAAATCCAATCTCAAGCATGCAGGTTACGGGAGATTACTAACTCAATGAAACGTTCCAATGTCAGAATCATCAGCATCCCTGAGGGGGTGGAGAAAAAGAGAGGTCTAGAAGAGATATTTGAACAAATTGTAGCTGAAAACGTCCCTAATCTAGCAAGGGAAACAAACATTCGTGTCCAAGAGGCAGAGAGGACCCCTCCCAAGCTCAACCATGACAAACCTACGCCACATCACGTCATAGTGCATTACGCAAATATTAGATCCAAGGATACAGTAATTGAAAGCGGCCAGGGCAAAGAAATTTCTCACGTACCAAGGCAAAGGTATCAGAATTACATCAGACCTGTCTACACAGACCTGGAATGAGAGAAAGGGTTAGGGGGGGCATTTTTAAAGCTCTTTCAGAGAAAAATATGCAGCCAAGGATCCTTTATCCAGCAAGGCTGTCATTCAGAATGGATGGAGAAATAAAGACCTTCCAGAATCGCCAGTCATTGACCAATTTCATAACCACGAAACCAGCCCTACGGGAGATATTAAAGGGGGTTCTATAAAAGTAAAAAGGCCCCAAGAGTGATACAGAACAGAAAGTCACAATCTATAGAAACAAAGACTTTACAGGCAACATGGCATCATTAAAATCATATCTCTCAATAATCAGTCTCAATGTAAATGAGACAGGGTTGCAGATTGGATAAAGAGACATGACCCATCCATTTGCCGTCTACAAGAGACTCATTTTGACCTAAAGATACATTCAGACTGAAAGTAAAGGGATGGAATACCATCTTTCACGCCAATGGACCTCAAAAGAAAGCTGGGGTAGCAATTCTCATAGCAGACAGATGGATTTTACACTAAAGACTATAGTTAGAGACACAGAAGGGCACTATATTATTCTTAAAGGATGTATCCAACAAGTGGATATGACAATTATAAATATATATGCCCCCAACAGGGGAGCAGCAAGATATACAAGCCAACTCAACCACAATAAAGAGACATAGAGATAAAAATACAGTAATAGTAGGGGACCTCAACACTCCACTATCAGAAATAGACAGATCACCAAAGCAAGAAATCAGCAAAGAAACAAGAGCTCTGAATGCCATACTCGATGAGTTGGACCTCAGAGATATATATAGAACACTACACCCCAGAACCAAAGAATACTCATTCTATTCTAAAGTCCATGGAACATTCTCAAGAATAGACCATGTTCTGGGTCACAAAACAGGTCTCAACTGACACCAAAAGGCTGAAATTATTCCCTGCATATTCTCAGACCACAATGCTCTGAAACTGGAACTCAACCACAAGGAAAAATTTGGAAGAAACTCAAACACTTGGAGACTAAGAACCATCCTGCTAGGGAATGATTCGATAAACCAGGAAATCAAAAATCAATTTAAACAATTTATGGAGACCAACGAGCATGAAAACACAACGGTCCAAAACCTGTGGGATACTGCAAAGGCAGTCCTAAGGGGGAAATACATAGCTATCCAAGCCTCACTCAAAAGAATAGAAAAATCTAAAATGCAGTTTTTATATTCTCACCTCAAGAAGCTGAAACAGCCACAGAGGAAGAGGCCTAATCCACGCACGAGGTTAGCCAGGCATTAGAGCAGAAATCAATGAATTAGAAACCAGGAGTACAGTAGAGCAGATCAGCAGAACTAGAAGCTGGTTCTTTGAGAGAATCAATAAAATAGACAGACCACTGGCAAGACTTATCCAAAAGAATAGAGAAAGGACCCAAATTAATAAAATTATGAATGAAAAAGGAGAGGTCACAACCAACACCAATGAAATAGGAAGGATTATTAGAAACTTTTATCAACAGCTTTATGCCAATAAATTAAGCAATCTGGAAGAGATGGAGGCCTTCACGCAACCTATAAACTACCAAGACTGAAACAGGAAGAAATTGATTTTTTAAACAGGCCAATTTAATAGTACTTGAAGAGATTGAGTCAGTGATAAACAACCTTCCGAAGCAACACTCCAGGCCCGGACGGCTTTTCCTGGGGAATTCTACCAAACATCTCAAAGAAGAAATAAGACCTATTCTCCTAAAGCTATTTCAAAATAGAAACAGAAGGAAAGCTACCAAACTGCTACTATAGAGGCCAATATTACCTTGATCCCAAACCAGGCAAAGACCCCATCAAAAGGAGAATTACAGACCAATTTCCTAATGAAGATGGACGCAAATTCTCAAAGCAAGATCCGGCTAATAGAATCCACACTACATTAAAAGGATTATCCATCATGACCAAGTGGATTCATCCCTTTGGGATTGCAAGGTGATCACTCATAAATCTATCAGTGTCTTAGATTTTATCCAGAAAGAAAAATTCAAAAAATCATATGATTCTCTCAATAGAGGCAGAAAAGCATTTGACAAGAATACAGCATCCTTTCCTGATTATAAAGCCCTTCAGAGTGTAGGGATAGAGGTACATTCCTCAATCTCACTTAAAAACGATCTATGAAAAGCCTACAGCAAAGTATCTCATTCTCAATGGGAAAAGCTCAAGCCTTTTATTAAGATCAGGAACACGACAAGGATGCCTTCCACTCTCGCCACACTATTATTCAACATAGTATAGAAGTCCTTGCAACAGCAATCAGACAACAAAAAGGGATCAAAGGTATCCAAATCGCAAAGAAGAAGTCAAATGTCTTCTTAAGATGACATGATACTCTATATGGAAAACCCCAGAAAGAATCCTCTCCCAAACTACAGAAGTATGAGCAATTCAGTGTGTGGCAGGATACCAAAATCCCAATGCTCAGAAATCAGTTTGCATTTCTATACACGAATAATTAGACTGAAGAAAGAGAAATCAGAGAATCCATCACATTTACAATAGCACCAAAACCATACATTACCTTAGAAAATTAACTTCAACCAGAGATTAAAGGATCTATATTTCTAGAAACTATAAATCACTCTTTAGAAAAGACATTAGGAAGACATACAAAAGATGAAAAAAATATTCCATGCTCTCATGGATTGGAAGATAACATAGTTAAAATGTCACATGCTACCCAGAGCAAGCTACACTTTCAATACTATCCCGATCAAAAATACCACATGACTTTTCAAGAACTGGAACAAACAGCTCCTTAAATTTGTGGAGAGACAGAAAAGGCTACCGGATCCACCAAGGTTGTGACGAAAGGGAAAAGAAACAAAGCTGGGGCATCACAATGCCGGATTTCGAGACTGTACTACAAGCTGTGATCACAAAGACAAGTCATGGTACTGGCACAAAACAGACACATGGGCCAATGGAACCGAATAGAGAACCCAGAAATGGATCATGCTCTTTGGTCAAGAACTGATCTTTGATAAAGAAGCTGGAAAAAAACATCCAGTGGAAAAAGACAGTCTCTTCAATAAATGGTGCTGGGAAAATTGGACACGCTACATGCAAAAGAATGAAACTTGACCACTCTCTCACATACGTACACAAAGATAAACTCCAAATGGATGAAAGGCACCTTGGACGAGGAATCCATCAAAATCTGAGAGAGCATAGGCGGCAACCTCTACGACGGCCACACAGCAACCCACTATTTCATCCCATCTCAAAGGCAAGAGAAACAAAGATAAAATGAACTTGTGGGACTTCATCAAGATAAAAGCTTCTGCACAGCCAAAGGAAACAGATCAAAAACTAAGAGGTAGCCACAGAATGGAGGAATATATTTGCAAATGATGCTACAGATAAAAGACTGAGTATCAAGATCTACAAAAGAATCTCAAACCCTCAATACGAAACAGATAAACAAATCATAAATGGGCAGAAGATATAGAACAACACTTTTCCAATGAATGACATACAAATGGCTAACAGACACATGCAAAAATGTTCAAAATCATTAGCCATCAGGGAAATTCAAATCAACCACACTGAGATACCACCTTACGCCAGTTAGAATGGCAAAAATTGACAAGGCAAGAAAACAATTGCTGAGAGGATTTGGAGAAAGGGATCCTCTCACATTGTTGGTGGGAATGCAAGCATGGTACAGCCACTCTGGAAAACAGTGTGGAGGTCCCTTAAAAGTTAAAAATTGAGCTACCCTATGATCCAGCCATTGCACTACGGTATCCCAAAGATACAGGAGAGTGAAGAAAAGGGCCAATGGCACCCAATGTTCATAGCAGCGTTGTCCACAATAGCTAAATCGCGGGCAGGTTCAGATGCCCTTCAACAGATGACTGATTACAGTTGTGGTCCATATATACAATGGAATATTACTCAGCTATCGGAAAGAACGAGTTCTCAACATTTGCTGCAACATGGACGGCACTGGAGGAGATAATGCTAAGTGAAATAAGTCAAGCAGAGAAAGACAAGTATCATATGGTTTCTCTCAACTATGGAACATAAGAACTAGGAAGATCAGTAGGAGAAGAAAGGGATAAAGAAAGGGGGGTAATCAGAAGGGGGAATGAAGCATGAGAGACTATGGACTCTGAGAAACAAACTGAGGGCTTCAGAGGGGAGGGGGGTGGGGGAATGGGATAGACTGGTGATAGGTAGTAAGAAGGGCACGTATTGCATGGTGCACTGGGTGTTATACGCAACTAATGAATCATCAAACTTTACATCAGAAACCTGGGATGTACAGTATGGTGACTAACATAATAAAAAAACATTAAAATAAAAAAATAAAATAAAATAAAACAAAAACTATACAATAGGGGCGCCTGGGTGGCTTAGTCATTAAGTGTCTGCCTTCAGCCCAGGGTGTGATCCCAGAGTCCTGGGATCGAGCCCCGCATCAGGCTCCCTGCTCCCTGAGAGCCTGCTTCTTCCTCTCCCACTCCCCCTGCTTGTATTCCCTCTCTCGCTGGCTGTCTCTCTCTCTCTGTCAAATAAATAAATAAAATCTTTAAAAAAAAAAATCACAAAAATCTACAGCTAACATCACATAGACTGAATGCTTTCCCCCTGAGGTCAGGAACAAGGCAAAAATATCCACTCTCACCACTGATATTTAGCATACTGCTGGACTAGAGTTCTAGCCAAGGCAATAAGACAAGAAAGAAAGGAAAGAGGTATACAGATAAGAAAAGAAGAATAAAATCCCTATGTGCTGACAATTTGACTGATATACAGAATCAACAACCACAAAAACAAAACAAAACAAACCCTAAAGTTAGTGAGTTAATTCAACAAGGTCACAGGAGACAAGATCAATATACAAAAATCAACTGTTTCTTTTTTTTTTTTTTTTTAGATTTTATTTATTTATTTATTTGAGAGAGAGAGCACAAGCAGGGGGTGGGGAGAGGCAGAGGGAGAGGGAGAAGCAAACTCCCACTGAGCAGGGAGCCCAACGTGGGGCTCAATTCCAGGACCCTGAGATCATGACCAGAGCCGAAGGTAGATGCTTAATCAACTGAGCCACCAGGCACCCCAAAAATCAAATGTATTTCTAACTACCAACGAATGTATGAAAAATGAGATTAAAGGTACAATAACAATCTGTATACCTAAAATTAATATTACACTGTTATTACACTAACTGGAATTTAAATTTAAAAAAATTTTTAAAGTAAAATAACATTTATAACTGCTCAAAAGGAAATTAAATAAATAAATCTAACAAAACATGTGTAGGACTTCCATACTGAAAACTACAAAATGCTGATAAATGAAAGACAATCCAAATAAATGGAGATATATAATTGATATGATACACAGATTAAGGAAACAGAAGAATACCCACAAACAGACCCACACAAATATGGCCAACTAATTTTTACAAAGGTGTAACAGCAATTAAATGTAGGAAGAACAGTCTTTTCAACATGCAGTCCTGGAACAACCGGACATCCATAAGAGAAAGATAAAACTGGACCTAAATCCTACACCTTATCCAAAATTAACTCAAAATAGATCATAGATTTCTATGTAAAACTATGTAACTTTTAGAAGAAAACCTGTAGGACTTAGGGTTTGGTTGAAGAGGTCTCAGACACACACAACATCAAAAGTATGATGCATAGGGCACCCCCACCAAAAAAAATCAATAAACTGGATTTAATTAAAATTTTTAAAAACAAGCAAAAAATTAATAATAAAATAAAAAACAAGCTACACATTGGGAAAAAAATAAAAACCGATGTCTGACAAAAAACTCACACCATCAAAATATAAACTCAAACTCAACACTGAAAAAACATACAATCCAATTAGAAACTGGGCAAAAGACATAAAGAGGTATTACACTGAAAAGAAGATACAGATGGCAAATAAGACAGATTAAAAGATTGTCAACATTACCAGCCATCAAGAAAATGGAAATTAAGACCAAAATTAGATATAGTTACACATCGATTGGAATAACTAAAAGAGAAAATCATGATAATAACAAGTGTTGACAAAGATGCAAAGAAATTACAACCCCTCTAGAAAACTTTGATGTTTCTTTAAAAACAGCAACAGGGGTACCTGGGTGGCTCAGTTGGTTAAGCATCTGACTTTGACTCAATCATGATCCCAGGATCCTGGGATGGAGCCCTGCAGTGGGCTCCCTGCTCAGCAGGGAGTCGGCTTCTCCCTCTCCCCTTGCTTCTCCTCCCCACTCATTCTTTCTCTCCCTCACTCAAGTAAATAAATAATCTTAAAAAAAAAAAACCAGCAACAACAACTAAACATATACTTACCATACATCCCAGCAATCACAGTACTGGGCATTTATCCCAGAGAAGTAAAAACGTATACCCACACAAACCCGTATACAAATTTTTATAGTAGTTTTATTTGAAATAGCCAAAAAGGGAAATCATCCCAGATGTCATACAACAGATGAATATCTCTATACCATGCAATACTAATCAGTACAAAAATGGAACTGTTCATACACTGAACAATTTGGATATAACTCAAGAACATTGTGCTAAGTGAAAAAGCCAATCTCAAAACTTCACGTATTATGTAATTCCAGTTACGTAACAATCTTGAAATGACAAAATTATTATAGAGATGGAGAGCCGATTGATGGTTCTCAAAAGTTAGGGAGGGTAGAAGAAGACAGCATGAAAGAAATCATTGTTGTGACGGTCTAGATTTGAATCTTGCTTGTGGTGGTGGTGAAGGTGACCTACGCATGTGATAAAATGTCATGGAACTATGTGCACACATTCCACCAATGTCGATTTCTTGATTTATATATTATTCTATACTTACATATGAGGTAACCATCAGGAAAAACTAGGTAAAGCGTACACAGTACCCCCCTCTGGTATTTTTGTAACTTCCTGTAAATATGTAGTATTTCAGAAAACTCCTTGCTAGGATTGGTTTATAAATGTTTTTCTATAAATATTAAATAATTTGGGTTTTGCTCTTTAAAAAGGTACGTATGTCAAAAGAATGAGAACCAAGCCACAGTCTAGGAGAAGTATTTGCAAAAGACACATCTGACAAAGATATGTTATCTAAAACATACAAAGAACTCAGACTGAACAATAAGAAAGCGAAGAACCCGAATTAAAAAATGGAAAAAAGATCTGAGCAGATACCTAACCAAAGATAATATACAGACGGCAAACAGGCATATGAAAAGATGCTCCACATCATATGTCACCAGGGAAATTTAAGTTAAAACAACGAGATATCACTACACACCTATTAGAATGGTCAAGATAACATTGATAATAACAAATGTTGGTAATGATTTGAAGAACAGGAACTCTTACTCATTGCTAGTAGGAATGCAAAATGGTACAGCCACATTGGAAGACAGTTTGGCAGTTTCTTACAAAACTAAAGATACTCTTACCATGGAATCCAGCAATCACACTCCTTGGTATTTACCCAAAGGGGTTGAAAGCTTTTGTCCACACAAAAACTTGCACAAAGATGTTTATAGCAGCTTTGTTCTAGTTGCCAAAATTCGGAGGCAATTAGGATATCCTTCAGTAGATGAATGGATAAATAAACTGTGATATATCCAGATGATGGACTATTATTCAGGACTAAAATGAAATGAGCTATTAATCCATGAAAAAACATGGGGAAAACTTAAATGCGCCGCTCAGTGAAAGAAGTCAATCTGAAAAAGCTACCTATTGTGTGACCATCATATGACATTCTGGAAAAGCCAAAACTATGGAAACAATAAAAAGATAGTTGTTATCAGGGGTTTAGAGGAAGGAGAGATTAATTCATAGAGCACAAATGATGTTTAAGGCAGTGACACTATTCTGTATGATATTACAATGATGGGTATATAGCAGTACTCATTTATCAAAACCCATAGTATATACAACATCAATTGGGAATTGTAATGTAATCTACAGACTCTGGGTGGTAATGATGTATCAATTTAGGTGTCAACATGGAAGGATGTGGACAGTGGGAAAGATGGGATGTAGGCAGGGGGGTATACAGGAACCCTCTGTGCTTTCCATTCAATTTCGTTATACAACTAAAACTGCTCTTAAAATATTAATTTAAAAAAAGATGTACCAAGCTCTTAAATACTCATGTTCACTGCAGCATTATTCACAATAACCAAAAGGTGAAAGCAACCCAAAGTTCCATCAATGGATTGAATGAATAATGAAAATGTGCTATATACACACAATGGAATATTAGCCAGCTTTTAAAAAGAAGGAAATCCTGTTACATGCTACATATGGATAAATCTTGAGGACATTATGCTAAGTGAAATATGCCAGTCACAAAAAGACAACTCCATTACTTTACTTACACAAGGCATCTAAAGTAGTCAAGTCAAACTCAAAGAAACAGTCTAATGCAGTTACCAGAAGGTGGGGGTTAGGGGCAGAGGGAGAGATGGAGAGCCATTACACAATGGATACAGATTCAGTTTCACAAGTTGAAAAAGTTCTAGAGATCTGTGTACATACTTAACACTACTGAACTGTGATCTAAAGATGGTCAATTTCATGTGATTTTTCACCACAATTAAAAATTTTGAAAAAGGTAGAAATAAGTTGTGCATGTGTGTGGGTACACCAGAGCACGCATGCACGTGGATTCGTAGTTACATACATACGCACACAGATATTTAGTTACGTTACATACTATACTAACCACATAAACACCAATTTCGAAATAGGGATATACCTCTTAGGGGATTAGGATGAAGATAATATTTGGAAGAGGCAGACAGGGGACTTCGGCACTCTATTAACAATGTCTCATTTTTCATTGGGTGATAAAAAGCAGCTGTAATGTTAAGAATCCATGTTAACAGAATGTTCCAAAAATAATGGGAACTGACCCAGAGGAGACAGGTTAATGGTTACACATTTAGATTGTGACATGATGTACCTAATATGACACTTTTATATTGTTAATCATACAAAATAGGTTAAGACAAATGCTATCATCCCTTGACAGACTATATTAACATATGACTATGATAAAGATGAAAACTAAAAACAAGAGTAATGTTTATGAATAAAGTTCTCACTATTTAATTTTTTAGGAGCTTATAACAATCAATGTGTAAGTCTTTACAAATTATTAATTTACTAGAGATTTGTGCTATTACCCCTGCTCAACAAATAAATCAAATTTCACAATTAACAATACAACTTGAACGAAGCACAAGTTAACAATTAACTGGTCCAAAGTCCACAATGTTTATGTTCCAAATTAATTATAGCTAAACTTCATCTAGGCAAGCCCAATTCTTCACTCCTACATGTTTCACCTTCACCTTCAACAATAACCATTTTACTTCTGCTTCCTGGTGTCTAGAAGGTCTTTACAATTTGTACCTGTATTATACCTAAAAATTTGGTATTTTGATGAATGAAACATCACATCTTTAAAATGCAAATACTACTGGTGAGAATGGTTTGATTGTTTTGCGTTCTCAAACCTGAACAGAAGAACTCCCATCAGTTGCAGCTACCTAACGGGCTACACCAGTACTCCTGACTTTGCACTAGAAGGTCAACCATCTGACACTTACTGAAGACTTAGATTCTTCACGGATATTCAAAGAGAGCCAAGCAAAACTTTAAACACAAAATAAAACCTTAACTTGCAAACAGCATAACCTCCAACACAACAACTACCAAAACCAGGCAAGCAGAAAAGACCAGAGTCAACAATAAGCAAACAAATAATAACGGAACCTCCAAATTTACTGGAGGCATGCTCTTCAGCTAAAAAAAGAAAAAGAAAAGAAAAAGAAATTCTAATTTCAGAGTTGGAAAACTAGGTAACAAAACCTTAACTCTGCTTTAAATAATGTCATTGTGGATGGTTTGAATAAATACAATTTCTAAAGTGTTAGTATAAAAATTCTACAATCTCATGAACACTGTAGCTATTAACCTGATTTTTCATGCAGTATAAATAGGAGCATGTACTCTCCATGATGCCTAATGGAGTCATCACCCTCCCATAATGTAATCCTCCAAATTGTAGAGGATTAACTTTTTATATATAAAATTGTGTTTATTTGCATGTACAATAGAGAGAATGACGTTACACACACCTGTTCTACCGCATTTAACAGAATGTAGCATGATGATTGAAATGAAAAGCGGCTAGCCAAATCCATCAAATATAAAAACTATTGCAATCCTGTTGCAAAGTCCTTTTGTTAAACTCCTTTTATTCTAAATCCTTTTAATTCTGTCCTATAACACTAAAACATTTATAAAAAGCTTAAAATCCTAATAAATCGCACAATTAAAGTAATGAAAATGGGCTTGCCCACCAAGTCACAACTCCTCTTTCCCTCAACAAAATTCAAGACAGTTTGCTTCTCAGAAAATGTTAAATAATATCCCCACCATACATACCATTATAAACTCATTTGAACCAAAGAGTTTAAGCTCATAAATCAGCCTTAAAGATTTCAAGACATCAAACAGAAATCACTTCTGTGAGGATCCAAAAGCAGATCCAGAGGCAAATACAAATCCAACTGATAACGAAATATTCCAACTCTACTCTTTTGATATGGAGAAGGAGGTCTTAAATATATAGATTTTACACCAAAGTATGCTAATATTAATAAAATTTAACTGAGAAAGTATTTTGCAGAAAGATCCCACTGAACAATTCGTTTTATCCGTTAATTAAACCATTTACAAGCCTTCCACTCCATTTTTTATTTTGCTGAAAGAATTTTCTTTTAAAAAAGATTTAATTCAACCGGTTTGTCCCTGTCCAGTTTTCCTGATAAATTCTCTCAATGTGAGCTTCAAGTTGTAGTCACATCTTGCAAATCTAAATTTTAGCGAGAAAGTATGATCCCATTGTCACTTCTAGTCAAATTTTATTGTATGTAATTTTAGATTCTGTTGGTATCTTTTCCCACTAAAAAGTTCTATTTTCTTACAAAATTTTCTCCTTTATGGTACAAAATAATCCCCAATATAAACTGGGTAATCCTCATATTTATCTCTTACCTAACCAGAGAAAAATGCAAGAAATAATTTTAAGACAGATAACACAGAGATGAAATAGAAGAGGAGATGAGGAGGGAGACAGATACAGGAAACTGTATGGAGGTTGCAGGGCCATCAACCCAACCACAAGAAGGAGAAACAGGACAGAAATCGTATTGCCTTGGACCACCAAAGACATCTTTAACATTTGCCTCAAATATCTAAAATATGTGTGTACATGTTAGCCTCCACAGTTTCAAAAAGTTTAATATATTAAAGACACTTTTTCATTACTGCTAGCCTTATTACCTTCCCCCGTAAGTAATAATGTTCAATATGTGAAGTATCCCTTAACAATTAGTGGCATCAGATCATTTCACTTGATGATCTAGCCCTTGCGGCTCTTTCACAGGTTATATTCATCAGACTTTAATAAGCACAAAGTACAACCCATCCATTTGACAGCACAGTAAACTGATATTAAGAGAGGTTAGTTGAAAAGGAAAAACAAGGCTGGGGGCATCACAATGCCGGATTTCGAGCTGTACTACAAAGCTGTGATCACAAAGACAGCATGGTACTGGCACAAAAACAGACACATAGACCAATGGAACAGAATAGAGAACCCAGAAATGGACCCTCGGCTCTTTGGGCAACTAATATTTGATAAAGCAGGAAAAAACATCTGGTGGAAAAAAGACAGTCTCTTCAATAAATGGTGCTGGGAAAATTGGACAGCTACATGCAAAAGAATGAAACTTGACCACTCTCTCACACCATACACAAAAATAAACTCCAAATGGATGAAAGACCTCGATGTGAGACAGGAATCCATCAAAATTCTAGAGGAGAACATAGGCAGCAACCTCTACGACATCGGCCAAAGCAACCTTTTTCATGACACATCCCCAAAGGCAAGAGAAACAAAAGATAAAATGAATTTATGGGACTTCATCAAGATTAAAAGTTTCTGCACATCCAAGGAAACAGTCAGAAAAACTAAGAGGCAGCCCACGGAATGGGAGAATATATTTGCAAATGACACTACAGATAAAGGACTGGTATCCAAGATCTACAAAGAACTTCTCAAACTCAATACAC
>NW_024424897.1:34422230-34512809 GCF_017311325.1 Ursus maritimus
CTACCCTATGATCCAGCCATTGCACTACTGGGTGTTTACCCCAAAGATACAGACGTAGTGAAGAGAAGGGCCATATGCACCCCAATGTTCATAGCAGCAATGTCCACAATAGCTAAATCGTGGCAGGAGCCGAGATGCCCTTCAACAGATGACTGGATTAAGAAGTTGTGGTCCATATATACAATGGAATACTACTCAGCTATCAGAAAGAACGAGTTCTCAACATTTGCTGCAACATGGACAGCACTGGAGGAGATAATGCTAAGTGAAATAAGTCAAGCAGAGAAAGACAAGTATCATATGATTTCTCTCATCTATGGAACATAAGAACTAGGAAGATTGGTAGGAGAAGAAAGGGATAAAGAAAGGGGGGGTAATCAGAAGGGGGAATGAAGCATGAGAGACAATGGACTATGAGAAACAAACT
This sequence comes from Ursus maritimus, assembly GCF_017311325.1. NCBI lineage: Eukaryota > Metazoa > Chordata > Mammalia > Carnivora > Ursidae > Ursus > Ursus maritimus. The sequence goes on from NW_024424897.1 coordinate 34,422,658, forward strand.
GAGGGCCTCAGAGGGGACAGGGGTGGGAAAATGGGATAGACCGGTGATGGGTAGTAAGGAGGGCACGTATTGCATGGTGCACTGGGTATTATACGCAACTAATGAATCATCGAGCTTTACATCGGAAACCGGGGATGTACTGCATGGTGACTAACATAATATAATAAAAAATCATTAAAAAAAAAAAAAAGAGGTTAAAGAAGTTGTTCAAGTTGTTGTGGTACTAGGGGCGCCTGGTTGGCTCAGTCATTAAGCGTCTGCCTTCGGCTCAGGGCGTGATCCCAGAGTCCTGGGATCGAGGCCTACATTGGGCTCCTCGGCTGGGAGCCTGCTTCTTCCTCTCCCACTCCCCCTGCCTGTGTTCCCTCTCTCGCTGGCTGTCTCTCTGTCAAATAAATAAATAAAATCTTTAAAAAAAAAAAAAAAAAAGCTGTTGTGGTACTAAATGCCACGTGTGAATCTGAAAAACAGTCCAAATTCTTTCCTTTGCCACCCTTGGCCGCTGAAAAAAACCTGTCAGAAAATAGGATCAACTTCTCTGCTGAAAAATAAACAAAATTATTGACAAAGGCAAATGTACTTAATCCCTTAGTGCTTTAATTCTCTCATCTGTAAATTGAGGATATATACCAATACCTCACATAGGACTGTTGTGATGACTTAAAAAGATAATAAATGCAATGGACTAAGCAAGGTGCTGCAAGATGTTAACAACTCAGTAAACTTGACCAATTATGACCATTGCTGGCAACTCTAGGATGGCAAACCCATTCGTCTACCTTTCTGGTTAAAAAACCAAAAACAAAAACAAACCTGTTCACATCCTTGACTTCCCTTTTACTCTTCTACCATGGGGCCAACATCTCTTTGACCTAACTCTGTCTTGTTCAGCCATGTTGGAATATGCCAAGCACACTTCTGCCTCAGGAATGCTGCATTTTCTACTCTCTACTTGGAAATACCCAGTTATGCCCTAGTTATGTGCATAGTTTACTTGCATGCTTTTTTTTTTTTAGGTCTTGCTAAAACATTTTCCAATCAGAAAGATCATTACCAATCAGGTTCTAGCTCCTTACTTACCCTGATTTATTTTTCTTCAAAACACTCAGCAGAGCCTCATATTATACATGTCTTACTATTTGTTTCCGCACACTCAAAAGGGGGCTCAAACTCCATGACACAAAAAGACTTATATAAGAATGTTCACAACAGCTTTATTCATAACAGCTCAAAACTATATTCAACCCAAATTCCATCAACAGAAAAATGGATACTCTAGTATATTCATACAATGGAACATTACAATAATAAAAAGGAAAGATATACTGATACATGCGACATCATCAAGAACAGGGAAAGCTACACCCTCCAAAGTGAAAGAAATCAGAATAGATGCCTCTGGAGGAGATGACGGTGACTGGGAAGGGTGTGTGAGAACTGCCTGAGGTGATGGATATGATCTCCATCTTTATAGAAGTACGGGTTACAGGAGTGTACGCATCTGTCAGAACAAAGTGTAACACAAAAATCTCTGCATTTCTCTATTGTCAATGATACCTGCATTTAAAAACTGAAGCAAATGAGAAATGTGTTCAGTGGCAAAGGAAAAAAACTGTGTGCATAACATCAATAGTGGCTGATTAGAGTGGTAAGACTAGAAGTGGGCTTTTTCCTCCTCTTTATCTAAAATGTGACCAAAATATTAATAATTAAGAGTTTATCATCCTACTCTTTCTACCTTTCTGGGGGCTTGATGTTTTACAAAATAAGAAGTTGGAATATAGATGCATGAGAATAAAAAGTAATCCACTTCATTCAAAATGTTAATTACTTCCACTTTAGAAGCGGTTGCCAATACTACAAATAAGGACTTTACAAATTTTACCTGTCATGACCTTTTTAGAGAAAGGTTCCTAAAATGCAAAATAACCTCAGAATAAGCACAAGGGGTAACTACTCTCTCTTCATTTGAATTGCTGAACTACAAATACGAACATGATCGTGTACAGTCCCATATCAAAGTCAAAAAATGTTTACAATTTCAAGATTATTTAAGTTAAATTCAACAGAATGGGAAGATAAATTTAACAAATCCTTCCCAAAATACAGAACAAATGGAAATTTTTTTTAATTAAACGGGAAAGTTACAGATGCCCAATATCTAACTTGTAAGAGTTCCAAAAAAAGAGAATAGGCAAAACAGAAGGAAATTATAAATAATGATGTAAGAATTTTCCAAAACTGATGAACATAAAGCCCTATATTCTACCTTCTATTCACACAGCAGATAGCATGATTCTATAAAAATACAAGTCTGACTGATCTAATTCTCAAAATCCTCTAGTGGCTTCCTATCTCACTCAGAGATGGAAAGTAAAAGCCAAAAATACTTATAATGGTTTATAAGCCCTACAACCTTTGGTATCTCATTTATTACACTCTCATCTATCTCTTAATACCCCTCGCCCATTTTGCCTCAGCCTCACCAGCAGCCTCCTTGAAGTTACCCAGATCTGCAAACTATCTTCCCTCCTTTGGGTCTTCACACTCTGCTTATGAAGTAGCAGATGACTAATTTTTGTCAAGCCCTGGTTATCTGACATTTAAAACTAGGTATATGGGTGATTTATTAAAAAAAAAAAAACTTAAATTTCAGTAAATAGGAACCTCTGTTGTTAAATGAATACCCATTTAGGATTGTCCTGTCCTCCAAAGAACTGATTTTTTTTTCATTATGAAATGTCCCTCTTCATCCCTTAAAGTCTTTACCCAATATTAATACAGAATTGAAACTTTCTTATGATTAGTTTCTACATGGTATAAATTTACCACCTGATTACTTTAAATATATTGGTATCTTTATATTTAACATTTATTTGTTATAGACAGCATATAATTAGGTCTTGCCTTCTTTTGGATTAACTAAGTTTTATTTAATATTCTATTTTATCCCTTCTATTGCTCATGAACTCTACTTGTTTGGTTTTTGTTGTTGTTTGTTCCCCTTCTTTTTCTCCTTTGGTTACTCTAGAGTTTACAGTATGTGTCTAAGTTATTTCATTCATCATCAGGGATATACAAATCTATCTTCAAATAATATATTATTTCACATATAATGCGAGACTCTCCTAACAGTCTATTTGTTTTTTAAACACCGGTTGTCCTCATATGCTCCTCATCCTTAATTCTTAGTTCTTATTTAAGGCAAAAACAAAAACAAAAGTAGCTGGTGCGGGTTTCTTTTCCTTTTGTGAAGGTTAGCCTGTTTTCTAGCTAGGTTATTCACCTGGTGTTGAATTCTTGACAGAAATTTCTATATGGAGCATGTTAAAGGAAATGACAGAAGGAGGACAGAAAAAGATATGATATTCAAAGAGATAAGCAGACAATTTTCCAGAATTATATAAAGGCAATTATCCTGTGATCCAGTAAGCTTGCTGAATCTGTAGTAAAACAGAAAGAAATTCACACCTAGAAAAAAGCCTGGAAACACCTATACCAACTGTTAATATATTCTCTAATGAAGAAAGAAATGGAATTAAGGAATACATGTGCAAAAAAAAATACATGTATAACTATATATAATTTGTTTTTATAACAACATTTTTTTCATTTTTAAAGACTAAGAAAAAAGGTGAGAATAAGAGACAATATGAGGAAATATGTTCCAAATAAGCAAAAGATAGAATAAATTCAAGAAGGAAAACTCTTTGGGAGAGATGACTTAAAATTCCAAAATTTTAAAAAAAAAATTTAAACATGGTAAAATTATCTTAAAGGGCCAATATTTAAACTATTTCCATGTATGCCTAACAAAATATCTATAAATATCATATAATTAGCTTAGGACTGTGTTTCAAAAAACGCCATACTGAGCCAAAATTCTAAGAAAGGCACAAAGGACTCTAACCCGGATACACAACCAACATACAGAAATCTGTTGCATTTCTATATACCAATAATGAAGCAGCAGAAAGAGAAATTAAGCCACCAATCCCATTTACAATTGCACCAAAAACCATAAGATACCTAGGGATAAATAACCAAACAGGTGAAAGACCTGTACTCTGAAAACTTATAAAACACTGATGAAAGAAACTGAAGAGAACATAAAGAAATAGAAAGACATGGGGTGCCTGAGTGACTCAGTGGATTAAGCGTCTACCTTCAGCTCAGGTCACGATCCCAGGGTCCTGGGACTGAGTCCCGCTTTGAGCCCCACACTGGGCTGCCTGCTCAGCAGGTAGTCTTCTTCTCCCTCTGCCTCTGCCTGCCATTCCCCTTGCTTGGGTTTGCAGACTCACTCTCTCTCTCTCTCTCTCTCTCTCGAATAAATAAATAAATAATCTTTAAAATGAAAAAAGAAAGAAAGAAATAGAAAGACATTCCATGCTCATGGACTGGAAAAACAAATATTGTTAAAATGTTTATATTACCCAAAACAATCTACAGATTTAAGGCAATCCCTATCAAAATACCAACAGCACTTTTCATAGAACTAAAACAAACAATTCTAAAATTTGTATGAACCACAAAAGACCCCAAATGGACAAAGCAATCTTGAAATCAAAAAAAGAAAAGAAAGAAAAGAAAAGAAGAGAAAAGAAAAATAGAGGCATCACAATTCCAGACTTCAAATTATATTACCAAGAATACTTTTTAAAGGGCATTGAACCATCCCTGCATGATTTAGAAAAACTCTATTAGTAGTGATCAAATAATGTAGTTAGAATCAAGGTACCATTAAGACAAATTAAAAACACTAATACTGTATTAACCAAAAAGTATACTGTAAAAAAATATATTTAGGTGTTTATTCAATATCTGCCTAGAAAAACAGGACACAAAGAAATAGGACACATTTCTTTGGACACAAAGAAACTTTATAATAAATATGTGTTAACATGTACATAGCCCAGAGTTTATCTGCCCACCCAACCATATGCTACTTACAGCACATACCCAACACGCACATGAACCACTCAATTCTAGCCAAAAGAATGATACTGCCTGGTCAAATGCTAGGGTTGGTCTTTTTACACGATAGGTAAATTATATGCTCATGAAAAGACATAAAACCTCTTATAACACCCAGCGATCAACTATATCAACTAGGAAGCTTTGAGATTTATCCAGCTCCTTTAAGGATTTGCGAACTGCAGGGAAATAAATCTTGCTGAACAACACAGAGCTCTTGCAGAGTAAGACCAATTTCCCCAAGCATAACAATATCAGAGAAACAAGAACAAAAATACAGGGTATCAAAGTTAATAACGTGTAGAGGGATCTCTACTACTTTGTACCAAAATATTCCTGAAAAAATAATCCTTTCATTTGAAAACAAATGATTAACTAGACTTTATTTAAACTGAGATGATGAAAAGATAAGACACAGATAGAAAAAATATTTGTATATCACACATCCAACAATGGATGTGCATCCAGAATATGTAAAGAACTCCCTAAATTCAACAGTAATTGGCAAAAGACATGAATAGACATGTTGCCATAGAGTTACAGGGATTTCAAGGAAGCATATGAAAGATGTTCAACATCTATTCTATTAAGAATGTGAAGAGTGGTACTACATAAAACCAAAAAAAAAAAAATTTAATCTTCGAAAACCTGAAGGTAATAACTAAGAAAGACTACAACATGGAAAAAGGAAAAGAACATTCTAAAAGAAGTTGGTTAAGGATATAGGGGATTTTGCAGATGACAGACAGTGACTTCTAGAGGACCCAACCAAAAAGTTTCAGGAGTTGGGGTGAGTAGTGGAAGGAGAAGGGGAATTAATAGAGAAATCTGTAAAGTCTGACAACTGAATGCTATATGCCGAGAGTATAAGCATGAGAGAGGACTTTAAGGCTTCCCATGGTGATTGAGTTACACAAAGATAAAGGACATAAGGAACTTAGTTCCCGCGGTCTCAAGATGGTGATGGCAACACTTTGAGTATAGTATGAGAGGGGAAGGGGGAAATGGTGATGGGGGAGACACTAAGAATTCTGGAGTCACTTCTTTTCTCTTGTCAGTAGTGGAGTAGGGGTCATGGGGCTCCCTTTTGATACCTGCTCAGTTTAGCCACTTTACCAGTGAAAAAAATTTTTTTTAATTATACTTTACTTCTGGAGCAACTGGCTGGCTCAGTCAGAAGAACATACAACTCTTAATCTCGGGGTTGTGAGTTCAAGTCCTATGCTAGGTGTAGAGATTACTTTAAAAAAAATAAAATCTTTAAAAACAATTATATTTTACTTTGTTTATCCTCGTGAGAGTTCTGTGAGGTAGGTTAAAAAAGGGTAGTATTTATATTTAAAACTTTGGTATACAGAAGATCAATTTGGGATGATACTTCAGTGGCTCTTGCAATAATATGAATAAAAATACCAAGAACAGATGTTAGCTCAATACATGCAGTCATTGTTCTGGTTAGAGGGGAAGAAAAAAAAAATACACACACACACACACATATATAAACATACACACACATATATATACACACACACGTATATACATACATAAACACACACTTTTGAAACAAAGAACTGACTTAATACTACTAAATTTAAAACTAGCAAATTAAGGAACATATCCTTATGCAAAAAAATAATAAATCTCTCAAGGCAAAATACATACAGAGAGAAATATCCCTCCCTTTTATTTCTTTACTCTAAACTTGTAATTCCCATTTCTGATTTCCATTTCTGCCTCAGTAAAGACTGCTATATTCAGTTTCTCTTGCTTGCATCTTTCTCCACTGTACCCAGGGGACTGAGTACAAAGAATTAAACCATTAATAATCCCTGGTTTATTTCTCTTCGTAAATGGTTGAACCTCTCCCTTTATGTTTTAATAACATACTAAGCACCTATGAACCCACCACCCAAGATGAGAAGTAAAACATTACCAATAATTTCCATTTACTTACATAGATTCATACATCCTAAACCCTGTCACTCACCCACTACCAGATAGCCATTCTCCTAAATTTTTTGTTCCTCACTCATATACACCCAAAGTCGTATTTTTGTTTTTCACATTTTAAAACTAGAGTTTTGATTAGTCCACTGACAGGTTGTTGCTGATAAATACAAAGCTATAAAAGTTCACTTGACCTCAAATTGGATTCTTTCCATGTTACACAAGTGAAAATAATGGAAATTCTAAAATAGTCCCAAAGTAAACCCATATATACACAAAAACTGCAAGGCACAGTTACAGCAACAAGAGGGAAATTTTCAGTGAAACCTAGGTTAAACAGCAGGTGCCAAGCAGATAATTCAAATGATAACAACTGAGGCTCAATCCTCTTGTTTTTAAGACTAAAAGCATCACAAGCAAAGAGGAAAAAAAAAAAGATGCCATTCTCTGAAAGTCAAGAATCACAGCAGTCCCCTGGTGACAGTAAAAGGGAAGGGAAAGTTTAAGCCTCCTTTACTATTCATGAGATCAAAAGAAATAAAGGAATCCCTTGGCGTTTTTATCATTTTCTTTTGCTACTACATCTAGCACCAGAGAGAAGAAAGCACAATTGAGACTACAATACCTCTAAAAATTCCTGTATAATACCTGCAACTTTTAAAGGATCTGAAATTCAAGGTCTCTAAAGATACATTAAATTTTAAGCTATCCTACAAATAAAATCCAAATCCAGTTTATTTCTTTGCTTCATTCACAAAAATTCACATGGAGCTTTTACTATGTATCAGGTGCTGTTCTAAACAATCTTAAGAAAAATCCAAAACTTAGAATTTCTCCCTCTTCCTCTGCCCCTCCCTCTCGCTCCCTCTCAAATAAATAAATAAAATCTTAAAAAAAAAAAAAGCAGATGCACCATTTTACAAAAAGAAAAAAAAGAAGAATACAGCATTTAATACATATAGGAAACAAAATATATGTTTCCCTCTAAAAAAAAAAAAAAAAAAAAAAAAAAAAAAAAAAAACTTATAAATAAAAATAAATAAGTAAATAAAATTTTTAAAAAATTTTTAAAAAGAGGCACCTGGTGGCTCAGTCAGTTAAGTATCAGACTCTTGAGGTTGGCTCAGGTCGTGATCTCAGTTCTTGAGATTAAGCCACGTGTCAGGGCATGAAGCCTGCTTAAGATTCTCTCTCTCTCCCTGTGCCCCTCACTCCTCCCTCTCTAAAAAAAATTAAGAAAGGAAGGAAGGAAGGAAAGAAGGAAAGAATTAAAGAAGAAAAATGCTGACCTTCCACATTTGGCCATAACAAAGTAACAGGGAGTAAATTTACCCTCTTGCTGGAAAACTTAAGAAATAAAATGTATGAAAAGACATTTTCCAGACATTGAACAATAGACAGCATAGGACAGTAATCCTTGAGATGAGGGAGCCCTATGAATGCCCCAACATACTACTCATTTATTTAGTACTCCCAATAGTCGCTTTTGCACTATGATGGCAGAGATGAATAGTCATGACAGATACTATATGGCCCATAAGTCTAAATTATTTCCTATCGTGGGACGCTTGGGTGGCTCAGTTGGTTAAGCACTGCCTTCTGCTCAGGTCACGATCCCAGTGTCCTGGGATCGTGCCCCGCATTGTGCTCCCTGCTTGGCAGTAAGCCTGCTTCTCCCTCTCCCTCTGCCTGCTGCTCCCTCTGCTTGTGCTCTCTCTTTGTCTCTGTCAAATAAATAAAATATTTAAAAAATAATAAAAATAAAAATAAAATATTTCTATCTAGCCCTTTAAGAAAAGGTTTACACACCCCTGCCTTACAGTAAAGGCTGTTTCAAACATACCAAACAAAAAGTCAAGTAATTTAAGTCAAGTACCCCAGAACAAAGCCCCAAAATACTTGAAGGAATACAAAATACCAGCCCTGAGCAACATAAAATTCATAATGTGTGGCATCCAAACAAATATTTCAAGACATGCAAATAAGCAAAAAAATATGACCCGTAATAAGGAGATAAAACAATTAACAGAATGAACTGACATTTAAACTGCTATGAGAAACATATTCTATTCAAGAAAGTAACATGTGAGCATGTTAAAAACACATGGGAGATCTCTCCATACAGGTAAACACTTCTAAAAATGAAAAATGCAGCATCTGAGTTGAAAAATACACTGGGTAAGTTAACAATATATTAGATACTTTAGGGCAAAAGATGAGGAAACATGAAGAGACAGCAGTAGAAACTACTAGAAACAAAAAAGGAGAGAAAAGACTGAAAAAAATGAACAGAGCCTCAGTGAGTTGTGAAACAGCATGAAGTGGGATATACAGAGAAGAGAGAAAACACATTTGAATATGCTCTGGGAAAGACGCTGTCGAGAGAATAAGACAAGTCATTGGCTAGGGAAAACTATTTGAGAAAATATATATCATATCATATATCACATATCATATATATATCATATCATATATCACATATCATATATATATCATATCATATATCACATATCATATATATATCATATGGGTTGTTATCTAAAATATACTAAGAACTCTTAGAACTCAACAATAAGAAAATAAACAACTTGGGCTAAAGACCTAACAGATACCTTACCAAAGAAGAATACAGATGGCAAATAAGCATATGAAAAGATGCTGCTCCACATCATATGTTATTAGGGAAAAACAAATTAAAATGGGATACCATTACACAGCTAGATTCTAGAATGGCCAAAATCCAAAACACTGACAACATCAAATGCTGACAAGGATGTAGAGTAATCCATATATATTCAGGAAATATATAGGAACCCTCCATACTTTCTATCAATCTTTCTGTAAATCTAAAACTGCTCTTAAAAAATGAAATCAAGAAAGAAAGAAAGAAAGAAAGAAAGAAAGAAAGAAAGAAAGAAAGAAAGAAAGAAAGAAAGACTGGCTCAGTCAGTAAAGCTTGCAACTCTTGAACTTGGGGTCATGAGTTCAAGCCCCATGTTGGGTGTGGAGCCTACTTAAGAAAAAATAAAATAAAATAAAATAAATTTAATTTAAAAATAAAGTCTATTAAAATACACACACACACACACACACACACACACACACATATATTTGGGGCACCTGGGTGGCTCAGTCAGTTGAGTATCCAACTCTTGGTTTTGGCTCAGGTCGTGATCTCGTAGGTTGTGGGACTGAGCCCTGTGTCAGGCACCATGCTCTCAGCAGGGAGTCTGCTTGAAGATTGTCTCCCACTGTCCCTCCCCCTACTCACACACACACTGTCTCTCTCTAAAATAATAAATCTTAAATATATACATATATTCTATTCTTTTAATATTTAAATAAATAACCACAATTTTTCATAAATCCACTGTTATTGAGAAACCACCATACCACTTTCCACAGTGGTTACACTATTTAGTGACTACACTTAAACACACAGGTTCCAATTTTTCCATATCCTCACCAACACTTGGTATGTTTTATTTTGTTTTTTAATAATAGCTATCCTAATGGGTATGAAGTGGTATCTCACCGTGTGTTTCTTTTTTTTTAAGATTTTATTCATTCATTTGAGAGAGACAGAACATGAGCATGAGCAGGGGGGAGGTGGCAGAGGGAGAAGGAGCAGACTCCCTGCTGAGCGGGGAGTCCAACGTGGGACTCAATCACAGGACCCTGAGATCATGACCTGAGCCAAAGGCAGACGCTTAACTGACTGAGCCACCCAGGCATCTCTCATCATGGTTTTGACTGGCATTTCTCTAACGATGATGTTAAGCATCTTTTCATGTGCTTATGGGACACTTTTATACCCTCTTTGCAGGAGTATCTATTCAAGTCATGTGACCATTTTTAAATAAAAGTTTTTTGTTGTTTTTTGAAAAATTTTATACAATATGTGAAATGGTGTATTACTTGAAGGCAGGCTGAGATAAGTTAAAGATACATACTATAAATCCTAAAGAACCAATAAAGACAAAGAGACATAACTACTAGACACGATAAAGGAAGGAGATAAAGTGGAGTTATAAAAATAGTCCAAAAGAAGACAGAGAAGTAGGAAAAGGTAACAATGAGCATATAGGAAAAAGAGAAAAGAGTGAAATGACAGACAAATCAATTCCCATTAACACACTCATTAAATGTAAATGGTCTAAAGATATAATTAAAAGACAATGAAATACTGCGTAAAAAGTAAGACCCAATTACATGCTTCCTACATAAATGCATTTTACATATAAAGAAAACCTAACATTAAAAGTAAAAAGATCACAAAAAAAAAATCATGCCAACACAAGTCAAAAGAAAGCAAAACGTCTAATATAATAACAGAAAAAGTAGGTTTCAGGGCAAGGAACATTACCAGGGATTTCAGTAACAAAAAAACAGATCAATTCACGAAGAGGACTTTACCATCCTAAATGTTTTTGCTCTCAGTAACATAATGAAAAACACACAAAGCAAAAACTGATAAAATTAGAAGAAGAATACCCAATTATTATGGAAGACTTCAACAACCCTTCCTCCATAACTGACAGAATAAGCAGAAAGACAACTCATAAGAATAGAGATAAATGAAACAAGATAGGCCATATTCTGGGGCGCCTGGGTGGCACAGCGGTTAAGCGTGTGCCTTCAGCTCAGGGCGTGATCCCGGCGTTATGGGATCGAGCCCCACATCAGGCTCCTCCGCTATGAGCCTGCTTCTTCCTCTCCCACTCCCCCTGCCTGTGTTCCCTCTCTCGCTGGCTGTCTCTATCTCTGTCAAATAAATAAATAAAATCTTTAAAAAAAAAAAAAAGATAGGCCATATTGTGGGCCATAACACAACTCTCAAAACAACAGATTCAGAATCATACAAACTATGTCTTCTCATGACAATGGGATTAAACTAGAATTTAGTAACAGAAAGACATCAGGAAAATCTCTCAAATTTAAAATGAAACAACATCCTTTTAAAATAATCCATAGATCAAGGACAAAAATCACAGGGTAACCCAGAAAATGTGTTGAACTGAAAAAAAGAGGAAACACAGAAAACACAAACTATTTTTTTTAAAAACTCAGTAAACTGGAAATTAAAAATGAATTTTAAAATTAAAATGTAAAAACTTCTGAATATTAAAAATGTTTGCTCTTGAAAAGCCTAATGTACCTTCTGTGGGAGGATATTGCTAATGGGGGAGGATATTCATGTGTGGGGTATAAGAGAAATCTCTGTACCTTCTGCTCAATTTTGCTGTGAACCTAACTATGCTCCAAAAAGTAGCCTATTTTAAAAAATCCCACTAAGGCAAGTCACATAAAGGGACAAAATTTTTGTACATATTTAACACATATCTAAAAAAGGACTTGTAATCTAGACTCTATACAGTACTCTTACAACTAAATAATAAAACAACACTATTAAGACATGGCAATAAATTTCAATAGTTATACAAAAACAAGAAAATGGCAAATATGCCCAAGAAAGATCAATATCATTAATCATTAGGGTACTGGAACATTGTTGTGGGAATGCAAAACAGTATACCCACTTCGGAAAACAGTATACCCACTTCGGAAAACAGTTGGGCAATTTCTTGCAAAGGTAAACCTACACTTATTATATGACCTAGTAATCTCACTCCTAAATACTCACACAAAAGAAATTAAAACATATATCTCCAAGCAACTATTCAGAGAAGCTTTATGCATGAAGGAAAACTGAAAACAATCCAAATGTCCATTTACTGGTGAAAGGAAAAACTACAGTATATCTGGACAACGGAATACTACTCAGATTTTTTTTTTAAAAGGGCATGAACAACTGAAACACACAACAACACAGACGCTTCTCAAAAGCATTATGTGAAGTGAAAGAAGCCAAGCACATATAAATGTTACATATTCCATTTTTTCAAATTCTAGAAAGGTGGAAACAATAGTGACATAAATTATATTAGTCATTGCTGGTGCTCCAGGTGTGGGGAGGTAAGGGACACAGGGGGACTTTTGTTTTAAGCAACTTTATTAAAACTTTATTATAATTCACATAAATACGTTTCACCAATTTAATGTATACAATTTAATGGTTTCTAGTATATTCACAGAGTTTTGCAACCATCATCACAATTAACTGTAGAACGTTTTCATCACCTCAAAAAAGAAATCCTGTGTACATTAGCAGTCATTCCCCAAACTTTCATAATCTCTCAACCCTAAGCAACCACTAATGTGCTCTCTGTCTCTGTGGATTTGCCTATTCTGGATATCTCATATGAATGGAATCAACAACTTATGGCCTTTTGCAGCTGCTTTCTTTTACTTAGCGAGATGTTTTCCAAGGTTCCTGTTGTAGCATTTATCACAACTTCATTTATTCATGGCCAAATAATATTCCATTGTGTGGTTATACCACATTTTCTTTATCAGTTAATACACATTTGGGTTGTTTCCACTTTTTGGCTATTATGAATAGCACTGCTATAAATATTCACATACAAGTTTCTGTGTAGACATATGTTTTCATTTTTATTGGTTACATGCCTAGGAGTAGAATTGCTGAGTCAATGGTAACTCCATACTTAATATTTTAAGGAATTGCCAGGCTGTTTTCCAGTGGTTGTACTATCTTCACATTCTCATAAATAACATATGAGAGTTCCAGTTAGTCCACATCCTCACCAACATTTGTTATTATCTCTCTTTGCACACAGCCATTTTAGTGGGTATGAATCAGAAAAGGGGACTTTTCCAGGGATAGAAACACTCTGTATTTTCGTTGTGATGGCAGTTATATAACTGCATCCATCTGAGAAAAGTCAAATTATATATCTGAAATTCAAGAATTTCATTATATGTAAAGTATTTCTCAAAAAAGATGAATCTTCTGAGGTGACTGGGTGGCTCAGTCAGTTAAGCATCTGACTCTTGGTTTCGGCTCAGGTCATGATCTCAGGGTCCTAATATCCGATTCCCCATCAGATTCTAGTCTGCTTGAGATTCTCTCTCTCCCCCCCTTTCCCTCTGCCCCAGTTCATGTTCTCTAAAAAAATAAATAAATAAATAGAGGTGTCTGGGTGGCTCAATTGGTTAAGTGTCTGCCTTCAGATCAAGTCATAATCCCCAGGGTCCTGGGATGCAGCCCCACATTAGGCTCCCTACTCAGCAGGGAATCTGCTACCTCTCCCTCTGCCCCTCCCCCTGCTCATGCTCTCTCTCACCCGCTCACTCTCTCCCAAATAAAATCTTTAAAAAAATAAAAACTTTAAAAGAAAAAAATTTTTAAAGGCTTACTTTATAATAACTAAGAAAATTATAAGTTTTCACTTTCACACCTAGGAATGTGTTATGATAAATGAACACAGATTTCTAAGACCACAGCTTGTCCAATTCACTAAGACACCCACTTCTTCTTTACAGTTCTACAGTAAAAAGCATTTAAGCTGAATTGATAATCATCAGCATCTCCATTACAAGTCTGTTTATTTGGGTCAGAATCATTAAGCTCACATGTAATTTAGTTGCTTCGTGTTACACCTTTGTTTTTATCTGATGCAAGATATCCGTCACTAACCCTTTTGATGTACTTTTAGTAGTTTATACCAAGTCCTGTAAAAGGGAACGAATATTTCTTTTCAACAGTTGATTTAATTTAAGGTGAATGTAACTTGAATAGACTACAGCTGTTTTTGTGACATACTCTATCCTGACAGCTTAAAATTTTAAATGTAATTATGTTGGATAATGGCTGTTCTATATATTGGTGCCCATATTGGCTATTTTAATTGCTCTTCACCCTTAGACTAAACAACCAAGGACTGCAAATACAATGAAGACACTAAGACAACTGAAGATACTTTAGACTTTTAAAATGGAAGAAATTACAGAGAAACAGAGCTACTTTTTACATATTTTCAGTGAATACACAACAGATTTCTCCAGAGACATAGCCTAGAAACACCTGGATTTGGTGTTTCTCTGTAATCATGGAGACAGTGAGGCCTAATGATTAAGAGGTCAAGCTTTAAAGTTCAAATTCCAGTTCTACCACCCATCAGCTATATATCTTTATGCCAGCCAATTACCCTCTTTGAGCTTTAAGTCTCCTTACCTACCAAACCAGGCAATGGTACTCACCTTTGCAGACTAGCAGTAAAGTGATGATAATATATATAATCAACCTAGAATTTCATCTGAAAAATATCAAGCATTATTATTCGCTTCGTTTATAAATTTACTTCTTTTCTGTTCAGTACACTTCCCTCTCACTACAGCCCTCATAGGAAAATGGGTATAAACTGAGAATACTCTTAGATCAATGTCTCAAATTCAACACAAAACTAAAAAAGTAACACTTCTAAAACAGGTATTCTCTCCTGGAGACACTATTTCTCCAACCAAAAACATTAAAGACATTTAAGAGGAACAGAACATACGTTTCCAGTCATAATTTACCTAAATCACAGGCTTAGCAAAATTTTGTAAAAACTAAATGATTCCAAGTAGTAAAAGCCCCAATGATAAAGATGAGGTGTAATTAAAAAAAAAAAAAATACGCAAGGCAAACTGAGAAGTAATTAGAGCAGAAAACATTAGGAAGGCCCTAAATCTCATCGTTTGACCATTTAAAATGTCAATAAGCCTGTTTCTTCTTTGCAAAATATTGGTGATGACTGTAAGCAAATGTCAGTTGGCCTACTTTTGGAAGGTTGCTGGTGTCTTGGTTAAACAGACTCTGTGTGTGTGTGTGTGTGTGTGTGTGTGTGTGTGTGTGTTTACAGAATTTACTTAACATTAGGACTTTACAGCAAAAAAAAAGAAAAATTACAGCAAACCCTTATAGAGAAGTTCATCAGAATCTCTGAATTCACACAGCTGAAAAATCAAACAGCTCTTCTTTGTGATAAAAACCACACTTAGGGGCGCCTGGGTGGCTCAGTCTTTAAGCGTCTGCCTTTGGCTCAGGTCATGATCCCAGGGTTGTGGGATCGAGCCCCACACTGGGCTCCCTGCTCAGTGGAAAGACTGCTTCTCCCTCTCCCACTCTCCCTGCTTGTGTTCCCTCTCTTGCTGTCTCTCTCTCTGTCAAATAAGTAAATAAAATCTTTAAAAAAAAAAACACAAAAAAACACACTTACTCATTTGAAAAGGATGAAACTGGTAGTTGTACCTTATGAAAAATAATGAAAACTCAACACCTAGAAGTGTGTGAAAATTTACAAAAATAAGCAAATGGAAAAAAATTTAACAACTCCAAAATTACTGTGCTCATGTTTGTTTCTAGAAAAATAACATTAGCTATTCATATAAAAAAAACAGCAACAACTGGTATTTTTTACTGCATGGGTGGGCTGTCTATAATATTGTAAGTTTCAGAAAATACTTGGCATTTACACTCCAGTAGGAAAAAATGGGTTGGATCTTAGGAGTTTTTCTTAAACCTTTTAATATTTTGATACGTGAAATTGTAAATTCCTTATTTAGCAGGATGATAAATAATAGTACCTTTCCAGCAATAAGTAGTAATGAAATAATCTAGAAGAAATAAGCCAAGTTGGCTACCTGGTATTGTGGATGAGTACCAGAAATTAGGCCCAGAGACATTTAGGAAACTTTATCTCCAGAGTCTTATTCTTAGAAAAAGATCCTAGCTTATAAGAATTAGTTCTAAGACATTCTCATATGAAGAAAATTCAGGTACTCAGCACACTGGACTCCTAAGGATAATAAATAAGATTGAATCTGCATTTCTAAGAAATCTGATTCAAGTCTGAGACCAAAATGATCATCTTTCTCCATAACCAATAAGGAAACAGCATGAGTACAAGGCTAATATAACTCCTAACTGAGTTACAAGCTCTGAGTTAAAAACAGCATTATTCATTTGGTCACTGATAAATGATAAAAATACTTTATATAAAAGCAGAGTTCTGGTTTCTCTTTTGTCAAACACAGAATAAATTCATTTTGGGTCACTACTCATATTCCATATAATCAAGCAAGGCACTGCATAGGATGAGGTGATAAGTAAATTACTGTTCCTGTGATTCCAAAGAAACACATTATAGAACGGGAAAGACCATAATAAAGGAGAAATTTCAACAACAACAAAAAAAAAAAACTATGAAAGTCAGAAGTTGGCAAGGAAAAATCAAGAAAATATTTTAAAAAAAACAACAAAAAAATTAAATTTAGGGGCGCCTGGGTGGCACAGCGGTTAAGCGTCTGCCTCCGGCTCAGGGTGTGATCCCGGCGTTCTGGGATCGAGTCCCACATCAGGCTCCTCTGCTGGGAGCCTGCTTCTTCCTCTCCCACTCCCCCTGCTTGTGTTCCCTCTCTCGCTGGCTGTCTCTATCTCTGTTGAATAAATAAATAAAATCTTTAAAAAAAAAATTAAATTCAACTTTCAAGGACAGTCATGATTTAAAGTTAGACATGGTTATAAAATATGCAAAGATTTTCTTTGCATGAAACTAAAGACATATAAAATCTGATAGATTTCACCAAATAACACAACAAATAGCACACTATACATGAAGTATATAGGATACATATCCATAATAATATATCATTAACAATAATAAAGAGTTCAATCATTAAGAGCAAAGAGTACAAACAAGCATGGTATTAATTAGAATAAACAGAAAAAAACACGAAGATTTTCCATTCTCCCTAGCACTCAAACACCAAAAAATTACAAATGAAAAGGATGTTCCTCCATCAGATATGCAAAGACTAAAAAGATTCATAATAGCCAGTAGAGGACAGACATGGAGAAAAAAGCAATTTTCATGTATAGGTATCAGTACACTCTCTCTGAGAAGCAACTTTACAACATGTATCAAAATTTTACATGTATATATTCTTTGACCCAGTAATTCCCTTCTAAGAATTATCCTAAGAAAATAATTACTTATTATTTTTTTAAATATATACATACAGAAGTATGTAACAACATAACCTGTTACAGGGAAAAGTTCAAGTTAATATAAATGTTTATACAAAGGAATGACACACACAACCAAGAGCCCATACATGCAACACATGTAAAGAACTTGAATCGGGCTCTGGACATAATACTACAAGTTAATTTGATGCATGTTAAGGGGAAAAGACAGGAAATGTATACTCTAAGCTGTGAATACATGCTCAGTATCTGGAGGAAGGGAAGAAAGGGTAGGAAAGAGGTAACCTAGGTTTACCTCTGATAACATAGAATCAAGTGAATTTTCACTTTTTACTTTCAGTATTCCTTAAATTTTTATAATAAATATTTTAACTGGTTAGAATTATATGATCTTTATTTTATATGATCTTTATTTTAAGAAATTAAAGACATATTAAAGTGAAAGTGTTTTCTGATCCCACTCCTTGGAAATAACCATTATTAGCACAAAGTTTATAATCATATAAAATTCTTAACTTATACATTAACATATATATATTAATATGTTTTATTTCACACGTGAGGTATAGAGATACTAAAAACCACAATGGCTACTAAAAGTAATGAATATGAAGAATCTGCTTTACTTGAAATAAGTTCTACAAAGATCTGAAGGATAATAAAGTTTTTATCTGATATAAGAATACCAATTGATTGGTCATAGTTTTCTGAAGCACTGTCCTAAAAAGTTCTAAAAAGGTATAGATTCATTAAGAAAGTAATCAATTATTGATAGTGACCATAAAGAAGTAGGAAAGCTAAACTATGCTGATACAAGTAAATGCCCATTTATACTATATTTAATGATGATCTTCTGTGGAATAAGATGCCATCCAAATCCTTCAGATTTTCACTTTTAATTAAAGGACAGACAGACTTTCCACAAAAGTACCTACAGAAAGGCAACTTGTTTTTCTTCCAGGTCATACTTTTCAAAAGATTACACCATGTAGCAACTTTCAACAAATATTTATTAACACCTTGTATCAAGTACTTGGTGAGGCACTAAAGATATGAAGACAGACTACAAACCTAGCAAGAGGTATGGGGCCCTCAGCTGGCTCAGTCAGTAGAGCATGTGACTCTTGATCTCAGGGCTGTGAGTCTAAGCCCCACACCGGGTATAGCGATTACTTAAAAATAATAAAATCTTTTTTAAAAAATCTAGCAAGAGGTAAATGAGCAACTAAAATCAAAACAAAACAAAAAAACAAAACAAAAAACAAAACAAAAAATGGTAAGTCCTGGGGCACCTGGGTCATAGAGTTGATTGAGCATCTGAGTCTTGGTTTCAGCTTGCTTGGGTCATGATCTCAGTGTCATGATATCAGGCTCCACACTGAGCCCCAAGTCAGCTCCACTCTGTGTGTAGAGTTTGCTTGGGATTCTCTCTCCCTCTCCCTCTGCCCCTTCTCCCTGCACATATGCGCGTGCTCTCTCTCTCCCTCCCTCTAACATAAATCTTTTTTTTTTTTTAAAGCCAGTAAGTCCTATGAGAGCACATTCTATTAACATGGAATATGGGGCAAAATGGGTTAGAAGGACATGAGAACTCTAGAAAAGGAAATAGCAATGAAGTGACCTTGAAGAGGATGGATCATTTGAGGAAATGAAAGAAGTACAGTTAAACTATCACAGATTACTATTAGGGCAAGGAAGGGGAAGATGCAGGACGCTTGTTAAGGATGACTGAAAATGATGCTGGAAAAATACACAGTGAGGGGATCAGTTCACATAAGATCTAATGAACATGCTATGCAAAAGTTATACTAAATTTACTTATTAATTTTAATAGTTTATAGATTCTTTTCCATATACACAATCAAATTATCAACAAATAAATTTTACATCTTTCATTCTAACATTTACACCTTTTATTTATTTTTCTTGCCTTATTGTAATGGCTAGGACTTACATTCAAAGACAAATAGAAGTTATGGTAGAAGCCATCCCAAACTCAACAGGAAAGTATTTAATATATCACTTCTGAGTATGATGTTAGCTATAGTTTTTTTTATAATCTTTATTATACTAAGAATGTTTCTATCCTAATTTGCTGAAAGTTTTTTTTTAAGATTTTATTTATTTTGAGAGAGAGAGCCAGTGAACAGGGGGAGGGGTAGAGGAAGAGAGAGAATGTCAAGCAGATTCTGTGCTGAGCAAGGAGTCCAATGTGGGGCTCGATCTCATGACCCTGAGATCATGACCCAAGCTGAAATCAAGAATCAGACACTTAACTGACTGAGCCACCCAGGCACCCTGTTGAAAGTTTTTTTAAAATCATAAATGACTACTGAATTTTATCAAAGGTTTTTTCCACTTATAGTAAGATGATCAAATGGATTTTCTTCATTCTATTAATATGAATTACACTGATTGATTTTCAAATGTTAACCAGACTTCTATTTCTGAAATATCCCTTACTTGGTCATGATATATAATTCTTTTTATGTATCACTGGATTCTATTTGGTAATATTTATATGTAAATTACACCAAGAAAGAAAGAAAAGAGAGAGGGAAAAGGCAGAGGGAGAGGAAGAGAGGGCAGCAGGCTGAGAGTGAGGTGTTGGGTATGAGAAGGTAAGATTAAGAAAAACATGATAGTAGAAAGAATTAGTCAATAGAAGAGTAGTAATCCACACTGAGACAATCTCCCCAAAAGAACATGAAAGAAATTATTTTTCTCAATTAATCATTAATCATTCTAGGGGGTCCAAGAGCCAAATAATATAAGTACCAGAAAGAGAGAACAAAGAAAACTTAGAAGAAATCATCAAAAAATTAATTTAAGAAATTTTCAAAACTATACTACTTGCATCCCACATTCAAGGGGCCCAGGACAATGTATGAACTAAGAAACAACATTGTAAAGTTTCAGAACACTAGGAAAAAAAGACCAACATTCTATTAACTCCCAGAGAGGAAAAGCAAGTCATAGACAAAGAAAAAGGTATCAAAATGGCTTCAGACTCTTCAATCACAACACTAGATCAATGCCTTCAAAATTCTCAATAACATCATTTACAAACAAGTATTTGTTACCCAGCCAAATTACCAAACAAGAATTAAGAAAGAAAGACATCTTCAGACAAACAAAATTTACCACACATCCTTTTTCAGGAAGCTACTGAAAGACTTACTCCATCAAAATGATCACACAAAGCAAAATGGGCAAAAGAGAGGGATGGGGGGTTTGATTTTCCATTACAAATTGTATGTGATCAGTCACATGCAGGACTTCAGTGCAAACAAATCTAAAAAATTAATCAAATACAACAAAAGTGACACATATGTAACTCTTACATAATGGAACATTTACCTATGTGAAATTATATTTCAAATCTAATGTTATATTTTTAGAAGTATATTATAATAGAGATTAATTTTTTTAATTAGACAAAAGAAATTACATATACTCAAATTCTAGTAGCAATATTAACTTTTATAGCTTTATACGCTCTCACAAAGTATTTCTGCCCAAAGTAAAAGCTGAGAAAAGTTGAACATTAATAACTGCATAAACAAAAGAGCTCCATAAATGAACTGAAGGGAGAATAATCCGCCTCTGTGAATTACATACAAAAGAAACAAAGACATAGCAAAGTCTTTTCATAATAAAGCTGTTCTTGAGTCCAACCATCCAAAGAGAAAGCTGGCTATTCCATAAACCTTCTGGAAAAAGATGTTCCACAATCTTCCTCATCACAGGATTTCACCAAAACTCAAATGCAACAAAAAACAGAGCAAGAGCAAGTGGGAAAGAGCAAAGCAGAGACAGCTGAACTTTGAATATACTATATAGTCCAATAACAAGGAGAAAAATCTCTACGTGACTGCAGGATGTTATTGCCTTGTTACCTTCACCCTTCCATTTCAATTAAGCAGACTTAATCGCTAAAATAATCCCTGACATTACTTATGCATAGAATTAGTGCATAATGCACAGGGTAGTAAGTTTTCACAAACAGCATTCTTACCAGTTTAGAGAATTACCTGCTCAATGAAGTCTTATAAGGAAGATTACCCAACTTCTGGAAAACTTTAAAACATAATAGAATTCAAATATTTTAATATCCTCCTTTTTAAAAGATTTTAAAGTATGCAAACAAGATTTAATTGACTGTGTTTTTATTGCTTGTGCAAAAACACTACTGAATGAACACAGGCAAGTTAATGAGAAAATACAACAGAAAGCTCAGATCATTAAAGAGCCAGGAGTTATTCAAGAACCCAAACAGCAGGTTTAATTTAAACAGGTATTTGATTTTTTTTTAATAAAAGCAAAACATACATAATATTTAAATACAGCATTAAGAGGTATTAAGAAGTATTCATTTTTAAAGCAGAGATCAAAGGTCAAAAGCCCGAAACCGTACTTCTGACATAGTTGGAAATGCAGACAGCACACTCCTCTACAAGCGAGATAATGGTGAAAACCAAGCCCTCCAAGGCTGTAAGAATCACTGAGAAGAGCAAAGACGTGAGAACAACAGAGACCTGGGGAATACCCACAGAAGAAAGCTAAACCAGAAACATAACAAAAGCACCACAGTCAGCAAGGAAGGGATCTGGGAAGAGTAATGCCATGCAAACCAAGAGAGAAGAGGGCTTCGAGAAAGAGCCAGCAAAGTCAGAGGCTAAATCGAGATCAAAGAGGACGTAGATAAATCAAAACCACAGTAGAATGTGAATGGCCATATTGAATTGGTTAAGATTACCTATTTCCATCTCAACTGACAGAACAAGAGTTTATCTTGTGGGGAGGAAGGGAAGGGTATGGACGCTTAGAGGAAAATAGACTTAAGTTATCATTCTTGCTGTCTGTAGTCCAAGACCAATAAAAGAGAAACTCCTGAATGATTTGTTTCTTCTTAAGGGCTACACTCACCAAACTGTGGAGCAGGCAAGATTCTCGCTGCTCGAATGGGGCCATGTCGAACAGAAAAGAGCTCCTGTGCTTCCCCACTGATCTGCATGGGAAGACAAAAAATTTCAGTAAATGAAAATGCAGGTTAGAACATGACTATAAGAAAACAAGATCTCCTAAATTTTATCACAATTTTTTGTCTGAAACGTAATACATGCACACACGCACATAGACACACGCATTTATGGCTGTTCATACACATTAAGTATATTCATGTTTAAATTGCCACAAATATAAAAATATATATATAAAAATGATAAGTGCACACACTGGTACAAATAGGAAAATGAACGATCTGTTCTTAAAGTCTATAATTCTTATCTTTAACAAACTACTATAGGGGCACCTGGGTGGTGCAGTCGTTAAGCGTCTGCCTTCGGCCCAGGGCGTGATCCTGACGTTCTGGGATCGAGCCCTACATCGGGCTCCTCCGCTAGGAGCCTGCTTCTTCCTCTCCCACTCCCCCTGCTTGTGTTCCCTCTCTCGCTGGCTGTCTCTGTCAAATAAATAAATAAATAAATCTTTAAAAAAAAAAAAAAACTACTATAAGTCTGCTCAGTTTCTGCACGGTCACCTTTCATTTTAGAGCAAAGCAAACTATGCTATTTTAAATTAGTACGAAGTTTTCCATGTAAGAGAAAGGTAAATATTCTTAGTATTCTGAAAAGCAGAACTTAAATGTTGTAGTAACTTCCATAAATATGTTGTAAATGAGAAAAAGCAAAACATATTGCAAAGAACACTGTAGTAAATGTGAATGACCTGTGTACCCGGTTATGGTCCTGCAACTACCCACCTGTTAACCACCTTGAATAAATCACTTAACATCTATATACTTTTTTCTTTTTAAAATATGTTTTGGATGAAAACTGTATATATTTAAGGTGCACGACATGATGATTTAATATACAGAGATGATAAAATGATCCCTGCAGCCATCTCCCCAGTTACCTTGTTTGTATGATGAGAGCACCAGTTTTCCAGTATTCAGTGCAGTGCTCTTAACTACAGTCATCATGCACGAACATTAGATCCCCAGACTTCCTTATCCTACATAACTGCAAGTCTGTACCCTGTGACCAACATCTCCCCACTGCCCTCACCTCCCCTAAGCCTGTATTCTTTTGCATTTATAAACTGAAAAGACTAAGGGGCTAAAGGACCTCAAAGATACTTGTAATTTCAATATTCTATGACTTACAAAAGTAATATGTAAGCATTTTTAAGTGTCATCATTTTTATTATACACCTAGATCAAACACCATATAAGTATCTGTCCGTTTTGAGTCATATCAGATTTATTCCTCAGATATAAAGAGTACAGTAGTCTATTAGCCCAAAGGTAAAAGGGATATGACAATATATGTGTTGAGTGTGAAAACAATTTTCAAAATTAGTCGCTCAAGGAAACACTCTGCTGCTAACCAAAGTACTGAGCAGATTAAACTAGGATTCGTTAAGAAAGGCTTCCCAGACTGCTTTAAATGGTAATGTAGTTCCCAATACATTTTCATAATTCTCAAGTGCTCGATGGAATATGTGATATCAGACAGGGAAAATGGCAAAAAAGATAGAACTAGTTCTAAATACCCAAGAAGTGACAACAGATGTAATAATGATCAACCGTTCAATAGAGGAAACACGCTGATGGTAGTTTTTTAATAGGCCTGCTAAAAAAGCAGTTTAGAATATCAACAACGTATACGAGATAAATGGCTTCTAAAGCTTTCAATATTAAACTGTATATTTGCAGAGCTGTCTTTAAGATTAACTACTTGTTCAGATCTTCAGCTTGCTTTCCATCTGAATGTAAAAGCTGCAAACTATAAATATTTTGTTTCTTATTAAGTGTTAAACTCTGATGATACCAAAAGATACATCATATTCATTCTGCTTAATAAAAAATATTACAACTCATTCACAGGCCACAATGGCAAATCCCTCTGTAACATGGGATGCAACAGATCTGAGGAATGCTAGGCTCTTCACACTAACTGTGCAACAACAGCACCACCTATCACCAATTAAACATACCGAAGCCATAAACTCAGGACAGCCAAAGATAAGAACTGAGCTCTCTACAAAGTCCTTTGCGAACATTAATTTTCTACATGAAAAACATGGCCATTACATACTGTAGCTCTTAAGTCTACAGTTTACTATTAGAGAACGGAATTTAAAATCTAGAAAAAGTCTTAAAAGGTCACTTTGTTCAACCTCCCACCCAGTGCAGTAATCATACATTCTCTGAAATCTAAAAATTATGATCTCTTTGATCTTAGGCACACTTGCACTGAAAAGTATATCGCTAATGTAATCCAATTATATTATGGAGTTATTATTGGCTATCTCAATGAAAATGGAGATAGAAGAATGGATAAATAATATTCTTCTTCAATATACATACTATTTCTATTAACTAGGAAATAAAAAAATAAGTTATAAAATACTATAGAACTTGCACTGAAATTATAATTCAGAGCAACGAAAAACACTTCTCACTAATAACAAATACAAGTTCATAACTATAACAAATCATAGTATTCTGACACAAAATTTGCTCTGTGCTATTACTGCCATATGCCACAGGTCTAGCATTTAGCTTTTGGTTCTATAAAATAAACCTTAAAGTTAAAAAAAAAAATCTAATCATATTTAACTGAGCTATGTACTAAACTACACTAAATAATAAAGAATAAGGCAAACCTGTCTTGGCATTCTCACAATATGATAAACATTTGTTAACACCGATTTAATACACAAGAGCTTACTCTGACATCGAAAACCATTTTGAAATCAGATCATACCATGCTCCTCAGTGTAACAGCTTTCAAAACAGACGTAAATGCTCTATTCTATTCCTAGCTTCTACTCTAAATCCCTCTTTAAATGTACAGCAACAGGTAAGAAAGAACATTAGGAATGATTACAAAATGCATCCTGTGTTTATTATCCATCCTTTATTACCTCTAAGTTAAATCCTAGAATCTTTAATTACTACATATGGGAAGGGAGGGATGAAGAAACATCCTGTCGCTATTTACAGATTTTTGTGACTACGTTAAAATCAAGATTGTTAGAAGCCTAATTCTAACGTATCCTAAGTGAGTTGTAAATGTTAAACTTCCGAGAGGAGAGAACTCTTCAAACTGCGTGTGCAACTGCGACACTGGGATACTATTTCAGAACAGAAGTGCCAACAAAATATATACAGATAAAGACGTGACGTGTGCACATTTTAGAAGGAACACAAGATGGATAAGTCCTTACAGGCTTGGCTTCAGCTGCCGTTTTCAATTGCCTCTAATAATTTTATACAGTATGTTCACTGGTAATTCTGCTCTCAAATAAATGAGTGTCAAAACTGATTAACTTTTTTAAAGGCTTCCACAGTGATTTTTACGTCTCTTAAAAAAGAGCTCATTGAAAATGGCAAAAAATCTCAGAGATGAGGATTTTATATATCCTGACAAGAATCACCAGGAGCTGCAAGTTCATGTTTAAAGCAACAATAATAATAAATACAAGGGCAGAACTACAAGGAAGGAGTGTACCAAGCAATGTTCCAACTTCCTGGCAACGGTGGTAACTTGGGGAGAGGAGCAAACAGGGAGGAAACCTCTCCAAGAGTTCCTCATGGGTCTCTGCCTTTGTTCTTACTGGCATTTTAATTTCTGATGACAGACTTTTGTTGTTTGGAGCATAAACCGGACGTACCAGTTTGGAGGCACAATAAGGAGAACAAAGAATGATTTGTTCACACTGTAGGAAAAAAATCTTTTCCAACCATAGAAAATAGCTTTCGCATGGTGAAAATATGCAAATTACATACCAAACCAAAAAAGTGTGGGGGGGAGTACAAGTTTAGAATCTCACAACTCAATCTACGGCAAAAGGAAATTATAACAGCCGAGACAATAATACACACAGAGAAAGGGCTATAAAAGTTGTGGGAGAGCTTTGTAACCACTGTTAGAGAACTCTAAAAGCAAATGAAGGTCGTCTAGCCCTCAGAACCAAACTTGTTTCTGAAATCCTGATGGCTTTTCAAAGGTATCCGACTACAAAATAGAAAAGTCAATCAAATATCAACAACAATAATAGTAATAACGCTCTATAATGACTCAGAACAAGAGTACATATTTACACCCCCAACTCCACTTTTAGATACTGGCCAAATTGGAGAACTGTGTCTGCAGTTGACTCTTTTTAGCAAACTTTGTTGAAAAATAACAGACACAGAAATAACACATAAATCATACATGTATGCATAGCTTAATGAATTTTCCATGTTAATATGCCTCTGTTACCAGCAACATCATCAAGAAACAGAACATGATAGATACTCAGAGGGTCCCTCCACACCCTGTCCCAGTCACAAACCCAACTCAAGAATAACCATAACCACTAATACACTACACATAAGTTCTACTCGTTCAATTTTATGCAAACAGAATCACATGGTATGCACTCTTTCATGAATGGCCTCTTGTGCACATTACATGTATATGAAATTCATTTGTATTGTTGCATATGATTGTACTTTTCTTCTTTTTTTACTGTACTTTTTTTATTTCATTACATGAAAAATACTGCAATTTATCCATTTTACTGTTGGTGGACTTCTGGGCTGTTTCCAGTTTTTGGCTCTTAAAAATTGAAAAAACTTTCAAGTGAGCAAAGAATTACTGTATGTCCTTTCAATGGATTACCAAGAGTGTCTAGTGGACCCTTTGGGGTTATTTGATTCTATAGACATCTGCACCTTTGTTTTGACAGGGTTATTTTGCAATACTGTAAGTTATGGAAAACCAATAGCAACGCTACTGACTCTTGTCCACAGAAATGCAAATGAATTTTGTCTGGAAGAGATACAACTGAATTGCACTCTATAAAAAAGATGATTCCAGACAGTACATTTTAGTTTCAATAGTATATTAACCAAGTTTGCATCTCATAACAAGTTCATTTCAGTATTCCCCTAATTGCCTGAATTGGTTCTTAAGATTCTCCTTTGATGCAGCTGCATCGACTTGCCAAATAATACTTCACTTATTAATGAGTTAAATAAAATCTATGACATGTGTCCATTTTACAGTTGTACGAGAGCTATGATTTTACCATTTTTAAAATAACGTTGTAAAGAACACTCCCACGAATATTCTTGCACATTTTGCTTAGCGAACACACATATGTATATCTTCTGGGTATATGCCTACTAGTAGAATTGTTCTTTTATTAGGCATATGTGCATACTTTGTAGATTTCAACAAAACAGTTTTCTACAGTGATTGTGCAAATTTATACTTCCACCAGCAACGTAAAAGAGTTCTACCAGCTCCACATCCTCACCAACAGTTTGTACCAGCCATTCTGGTGGGTGTTCAACGGGACCATCACCATGGTTTTAATTTGCATTTTCTTCAAGACTGAAGATGATCGAAAGCCTTTTCATTTATTTACTGGAATTCAGTAGTTATACTATTCCATGAATGACTGTTAAAAGTCTCCTGCCCCCTACAGTTGCCTGATTCTAAGGGATTATGGATTTAAATCTATTATGCACAGTGAATGAAATGCAGTTCAGTCTCCTCTGAAAAGCAATGCTGCCTCAAACTAACCATATAAACAGTCTTTATTATAGTGGCCCTCCATCAGGGCAAATGATGTAAGACTTTTGTCCTGAACGACCCTCGATTTCCAGATGTATGTATAATAAACAGTTCAGAATATGAATGAGACTCAAGAACTCATTTCAAGAAAAAGGTAGAACTTTTTGTACCTAATCGAATTCATATCCTAATTCCAAATCCAGTAATGAGCAAACCTTCCCCCAAACTAAGATATGATGGTTTAGTTATAGCAACATGATATCCATCTCTTGAAGTGGAAAATATTGATTTGTAAAAATTCATACATTCAAAGCAAATTCAGCCCCTGTTTAAGACAGGAAACATATAAAAATTATATCTTACCCTATAACTCAAGCAGTTCAAACAAAAGATAATGATTAGTAGTTTTTTTTTCTTGATAAATACTTTCACAAGTTTTCACCTTTAAAATAAAAAAATTAAAAAGAGGTATTACTTTGCCTATTTTTTTCAAAATGGCTACAGCATATATAGCAGATGATTTCCAGGCTAGAAATACAAATTGAAAACCAAGACACCGGACATGAAAGACAACAGAAGAACAAGTATTGCCTGTGTTTATCTCATGCACATCCTGACTTTCAATCAAAAATATCTTTCATGTCAGAGTGCTCCAGACTAGTAACGGCTCTGACTTCACCTGGGAAGTCTGAGGGAATAAAAGCAGCCAACGAGGTACCCTGGAAGTGTTATTCTTTTCCCGAAATCATGGCCTATGGCAACAATGCCAAGTACATACGACACACCAGGATCATCAGTGACAAATATCACACATCAACAACATCAAATATTCCAACAGTTTATTTTAGTAGAAAATTTAGTAGAAAATAATTTATTAACTATACAAATTTGCTAAATCTGAGTTTGGCTTTAAAATAAGGGGCAACGATACATCTACCTAACAAGGCAACTGTGATAATTAAGTTGTGTATTTAAAAGATGTAACAAAACACAGTTAAATCAAGAAGATGCCTGCTGAATGAATGGGTGAATAAATGACTGGGTCTGTATCAGCCTCATTATTCAATCTTGATGGTACTCGGCATAAATTGGACTTGCCCCCACTGTTCTCAAAGTGTGTTAGTAACACATCATGTCTGGAAATTTGTTATAATACCATATCATAAAACACATTTGCTACAACTCATTCTTGAACCCACCGGTATATTACTTCCTCTGTCTTACAGCTCTCAATAAAAGGACTCTTACCAAGGTGGAAAGGAGCACATCATCTGCGCAGCACTTTTCATCACACTAGTCTTCACGCTTCCACTCAAGATCAAGGCAGTCTCCACCCTCTCTGCCAAATATCCCACACTCATTCCAACCTTTATGTGTTTATATGATATTTTTACCTGCAACAGGTTTTCCTTCCGTGATGTAACAACAGCCCAATTAAATATGCTAATGTAGAGCTAGCAATCTATTCGTTCCACATGCACTAACCATAGAGACACAACTGAAATGAAGTTCCTTGAAAAAGAGCATTATTTCCCTAGTTTTACACTTAAAAGGTAACACCAAGTAAAACATTTTTAATTAAGGAGAAAATGCAAACTACAGACTTAAGTTATTAATGATTTATCAATATTGTTTCATTAGTTTTAACAAATGTACTTTACTAATGCAAGATGTTAACAGGGGTAAATGGGGTAGTAAGGGGGTATAGGAATTCTCTGTACTTTCTACTTAATTTTTATGTAGATGTATAAAAAATTAAGTATATTAATTTTTATTTATATAGATACGGATATAGATATGGAAAATGTGGAAGTTTCACAAATAAAGTTTAATCTTCCCTGATAACCCCCCAAAAAATAAGGATAAAAGGTAAAAATGCAGAGTGAGAATGAAGAGGTGATGAGGTCTTTTACCAAAGAATTCAGTTCTTAAAGCAACAAAAGGAACTCACTTAGCCAATTTAAACGTACAAGTGTACAGTTATCACTTTGCTAATTGTTACATGTGTGCTAATTATACAGACCACACAACTGAACTGATGATGAAATTCTTTAAAAAGATTGCCTCATGACCGTTTTTTTAACTTAAAAAGTCACAACAATTTTTTTAAATTAGGGAGAAAAGGTAAAAATATAAAGGGAGATAGGGAAAGAAGTGAGAAGTATCATCTTATACTGAGGCATTCAACTAATAAGCAACAAAAGGACTGCACTAGCTACATGAGTGACTATTGTAACTTCAAAGCAATCTCTAGTAAGAGCTGATAATCTCTCCAGAATCACCCTGTGAGCCAATTTGATGATATATTTTCATTTTAGATCTAAAGACACAAAGAACGATATTCCCCCAAAATGACCAGACCAGAGAGGCATGAGAACCTCCTATTAATATACTGTATTCAAAACCATTTTTAAACTCAGGCCTTTTTTTCACTAACAAGTCATTGCCAGGGCATTATTTTATGTGTCACAGCTCTGTTCCATCAATTTCAAAAACTTTAGATAGCACAGTTTAAAGAAAGTATTCCTAACAGTAAAAAAGTCATTCTTTTGAAAGCTCCTAACATTAAGAGGAAGACAGGGACAACGTTTTTGTTTTATTTTTGCCTAACTAACCACAAATGATTCAGTTAATGTCAGAGTGTCAGTATCTCTGTAACCTACTCTGTATGCCATCAAGAAAAAAAGGCAAACCACAAAAACCACCTAAAACACATATTTTTGAGGACTAACAACTTATAGAGCAGATATTTGCTAACCACATAAAGCAGACAGCAACCGAGTCTGTATTTTGGTCTTGACACTAAATTCAAAATACAAAACTGGAGGCAAGAAGGAAGTGAGTTTCAAGAACAATATGAAAACCACAAAACACAAATAATGAATGGAACTTGTAATCATATTTTCATACTTCTAAATTTTCGCACACACAGAGAGGAGTATTTTAAGGAGACTTTCACCTTTCCCCTTCAGCCTGATTTTTGAAAGGAAGATCAAAGAAAGGCAGTTGAAACTCACACGTTCCTAAGGTTATGCAACACAGATTTAGACATTACACTTCAAAACCCCAGCCACTACTTCGGCACCACCAATCCAAATACCATTCCGAGCTTTGAAGCAGCCCTAATGGTATCTTCCATTTGCAAGTAACACTTCTGTAGTCAAAAGATCTTACTCGGGGTAGATGTTAATGTAAAACCACTCAGACTACACAGACACACACGCCTGGAGGCAGACTGGAAGGTGTTCAGAAGTCAATGTAACACCATTACAGAGAGTGTCAGCCTAGCGGCTGTCATAAACACTTCATCATCACTCACACACACAAACTGGATTCCCTTTAACTTGTTATTTTATTTTGTGCGGAATACATGTCCAATTGGAAAGAGAGAGAAAACAGTGCTACAGATAAGCCGACTTCGGCTTACAGCCTTTTTCCACTTCTAAAAGACTGCGTTTGTCATATTTTATTGGTATTGTAAACCTATCCTGATATAATCTGTTGGTTGAAGATAGTTTTGCAATGGATATCTAACCAAAGAAAAACATTAAATAGAAGCCTAAGGTTTTTTTCTGCAAAACAGATACCATACGAACCTGTAAGATTGACAAGATGATAAAAAATGACACCACCACCAGCAGCAGGAAGTGGAGCAACTAGAACTCTTCAGATACTGCAGATGGAAGCGTATCATGATACAATGTCTCTGATAAACTGTAAGCAATTTCTAATCAAGTTAAATATGTGCCTAACCTGTGACCCAGCAATTCTGCTCTTTGGTACATACTCAAAAATGGAGCCCATATGGGGTGCCTGGGTGGCTCAGTTGGTTAAGCGTCTGACTCTTGATTTCCGCTCAGGTCATAAACTCAGGGTTGTGAGATAGAGCCCCGCGTCAGGCTCTACAAAGGGCATGGAGCCTACTTAAGATTCTCTCTCTCCCTCTTCTTCTGTCCCTCCCCCCCCACACACACACAAAAAGAAAAATAGAGCACATGTATCTACAGTTATATTCATAGGAGCTGTATTCATTATAGAAACACAAATGCCCACCAAAAGGAGAATAGCTAAACAAATCAGTATAGTTAATCAGTGGAATATAACACAATAATAAAATAAAAAATACAAATTCCTGCAACATGCAACAACATGGATGGATCTAAAAAATACACTGAGCGAGAAAACACAAGCACCAAGCATCACCTACGTGTGCCTCTATTTATATGAAGTTCAATGAAAGAAAAACTAATCTGTGGTCAAAACAGTTTTTATCCTATCCGGGGGGAAAGGAAATACTGACTGGGGCATTTTCTGAGTAAGAAAAAGGTTCTGTTTTTTGTTCTTAATGGTACTTTCATTTATTTATGTATGGGTACACACAAACATATATATGTGCATAAACATACATATACACACAGTTGTCAAAACACAGACTTCAGATTTGTATACTTTATAGTATATCTTAATTTTTTAAAAGTTACCAGTCATAAACAAATTATGGTCCATCCAGACAATGGAATATTATTCAGCGCTAAAAAGAAATTAACTATCAAGCCATAAAAAGACTTGGGTGTAACTTAAATGCATATTACTAAGTGAAAGAAGCCAATCTGAAGTAACTACACGCTATATGATTCCAACTATATGACATGCTGGAAAGCCGAAACTATACAGTAGCCCCCCCCTTATCTGTGGGCAATACATCCCAAGACCACCAGTGAATGTCTGAAACTGTGGATAGTAAAAAATCCTATTTATACTATGTTTTTTCCTATACATATACCATGATGAAGTTGAATTTTTAAATTAGGCATAGTAAGAGATTAACAACAATAACAAATACAACAATATTACAATATACTGTAATAGAACTTATGGGAATCTCTCTCTCACTCTCAAAATATCCTATTGTACTGTACTTACTCTACTTGAGATGACATGAGATGATAAAATGCCTACGTGATGAGACGAAGTGTGGTGAATGATGCAGGCACTGTGATGGAGGGTTAGGCTACTACTGACCTTTTTTTTTTTTTTTAAAGATTTTATGTATTTATTAGAGAAAGAGAGAAAGCACAAGCAGGGGGAGTGGGAGCGAGAGAGAGGGAGAGGGAGGAGAAGCAGGCTCCCCGCTGAGCAGGGAGTCCAACGTGGAGCTCCATCCCAGGACCCTGGGATCTGACCTGAGCTGAAGGCAGACACCCAGGCACCCTACTACTGACCTTCTGACGATATGTCAGAAGGATGATCATCTGGTTTGGGACCACAGTTGACTGTGGGTATCTGAAATCATGAAAAGTTAAACCACAGATGAAGGGGGATTACAGATGTGGAATATTGATAGAGGAGAGGTTATGAGTTCATAGGGGTTAAATATGAGCTTTAATTATCTATAAAATGAGAATAACACCGAATAGTAAATTGAGGGGCACCTGGCTGGCTCAGTCGGTGGAGCGTGCAACTCCTGATCTCAGGGTTGTGAGTTCAAGCCCATGTTGGGTGTAAAAATTACTTAAAAGTAAAAAAAAACTCTAAAAAAAATAGTAAAATTGACAGGATAATAGAGAATAATAGGTAATGTGCCTAAAATACTGTGTGTGGTATATTCTGATTATTTCAATTGTAGATGCCATTATTTATACTAACATTATGAAACTTCACTAGCAGCACAAGTGTCAAAACTCCCCCAGGCATCTCATCACTACTCAGTGCTCTATAGCACTCTATTCATTCCTCCGTTGAGACACTGATCTCATAGGCCAGGGTTTCTCAACCTCAGCCCTACTGACATTTTGGAAGGGACAATTCTCTGTTGTGGGAAGTTTTCCTGGACACTGTAGGATGCTTAGCAGCATCTCTGGCTTTTATCCGCCAGATGCCAGTAGCAACTCCCCATCGTGACAATAAAAAAATGTCTGCAAACATGGACAAATGCTTCCTTAAGGGCATAAGCACTCCCACTTGGGGAGCACCGACTCAGACGGCAATGAAGTACTGACATCTCACACAAGTAGACTATGATCTCCTCAAGGGTTAGGTCTTAGCTATATTTGTATCCCCTAATACTTGGCATAGTCCCTAAAGTTTCAGTGTGGCTGAATGGAAAAATTATGGTGCTATTAATTAATAAAAATAGAGATTTAGGGAGAAGGGACAGATTAGGAATGGAATGGGATGTGAGCAAACGGCAAATGATTATGAAATTTAATTTGGGTCCTTCTGAATTGACTCTCCTAGATGAAAATAGTCAGCCAAAGACTGAAATCTTGAAACACATTTACTAAACATATATATACATATATGTGTGTACATGTACACATACATATATAAAAGAACACATACATATAACCAACTAACTGCCAGACAATGTACTTGGCACCAAATATATAAAAACCATTAAGACATGACCACAGCTCAAGGAGCCTGGGTGGCTCAGTCGGTTAAGCGACCAACTCTTGGTCTCAGCTCAGATCATGATCTCAGGGTCGTGACATCGAGCCCCACATTGGGCTCTGTACTCACTGGGGAGTCTGCTTGAGATCCTCTCTCTCTCCCCCCTGCCCTTCCCCCCTCTTGTGCACACACTCTCTCTAAAAATAAATAAATCTTAAAAAAAAAAAAAAAAGGTATGATCACAGTTCTAAAGAGGCTTACAAAGAACTCTCCCAACTGCGGGACGCCTGGGTGGCTCAGTCAGTTAAGCGTCTTCCTTCAGTTCAGGTCATAATCCCAGGGTCCTGGGATCGAGTCCTGCATTGGGGTCCTTGCTTCTCCCTCTGCTTGCTGCTCCCCCTGCTTGTGCATGCGCTATCTCTCTCTCTCTCTCTCTGACAAATAAATAAATAATTTTTAAAAATAAATAAAAATTAAAAAGTAAGATAGTTCTCCCACGTGCTAATGCAAAATCAAGATTCCCAGAAAATACTAGAATTCATAGGCTAAATATATATATACATACACACACATGCACACACACATATATATATATACAGTAAATCCCTGATATTCTTAACTACACACAACTTTCCCCCTTAAATTATATACATCTAAGCCAGTAGTTTCAACCAGAATTTTCTCTAGAGTAGTTGTTCTCAACCGGAAGAGGTTCTAAACCAGGGCAGGACATTTTTAATTGTTACAGTTAAGGGAGTTGCTTCGGGCATCTAGCAGACAGAGGCAACAGATGTAGCTACATATCCTGCAATATACAAGGACAGCCCCCCGTAACAAAGAATCATCTGGTCTAAAATATCAATAATGGCAAGAGTGAGTCACAAACATATATAATTTATATTTGCATATTTTCATGCCTTATAATTTTAGATAATTTCCTATTTAAAATAGTGTTAACCCTCTAAAACAATCATTTTTTTAACTTTTGTTATCACTTCTGATTAGTTCCCATCAAGATGACCAATACTTTTTAAATCAGAAAAGTATACATAAAGAAAAAGGACAGAAAGCAAAGGCATAGAATATGAAAACTATGTGATCAATACACACTATCTCTCTAGCTGTAAATAATCCCCAGAAAAGATTTAAAGAATATTAATATATGGCCAATTAAAAAAAATTGGGACTCAGTTTCAAGATTACTCATCGTGTCTGCAGATGAAAATATGATTGGGTTCATATCCTGTAAGTCCACTTAGATATAGTTCAAAATAGGCAAAACTATCATAATTTATGGTATTAAAAAATCTATGTAGTAGGTCAATTATATCTACAGACAACTAGAAAAGACGAACCACAATATTTTTTAAAAATCAATGTAATTGTCTATTTCCTAGTTTTGACACTATACTATAGTTTATATAAGACGTCATCTTTGGATGAAGCTGGGTGAAGGGTACACAGGATTCTAAATAATATCCTTCAACGTCCCATGAGTCTATAATTATTTCAAAATAAAAAGATTTTACAAATCAATTCAAAAATAGGTAAAAATAAACAACAGGGCAAAAATTACCCACACGTATGTGGTATTACTGCACTTAAGAGGGGAAAAAATGTCTTTTCAGGAAATGGTGCTGAACCAATTAGGATTTTTTTTTTTAATTTTAAGTACAGGAAGCCTTGACCTCTGTCTCATACTATACACAAAAAATTTCAAATGGATCATAAAACCAAAGCTAAAACAACCTCTAACAGAAAATATAGGAGGGGGCACCTGGGTGGCTCAGTTGGTTAAGCGTTGGACTCTTGGTTTTGGCTCAGGTCATGATCTCAGGGTCATGGGATTGAGCCCCATGTTGGGCTCTGTGCTCAGGGTGGAGTCTGCTTGAGATTCTTTCTCTCCCTTTCCCTCTGCCCCTCCCCCAGCTCACGCAGATTCTCTCTCTCTCTCAAATAAATAAATCTTCAAAAAGAAAAAAGGAAAATATAGGAGAATATCTTCATGGACTTAGAGTAAACAAGATACAAAAAATATTAACAGAGT
This sequence comes from Ursus maritimus, assembly GCF_017311325.1. NCBI lineage: Eukaryota > Metazoa > Chordata > Mammalia > Carnivora > Ursidae > Ursus > Ursus maritimus. Next base: position 34,459,496 of record NW_024424897.1, read on the forward strand.
AAACCACTTAAAATTTGACCCAGATTTCTGTCATCAAAAGACAACATTAAGAAAGTGAAAATGTAAGAATACCTACAAAGGAGACTATTAAGACAAATGATGAAATCAGAAAATGGATTGTAATCACATAATAGTATTTTATCAAATATAAATGTCCTGGTTTTGACAGTGCTATGGTTGTATAAGATAATGTGCTTATTCTTAGGAAATATATAATGAATTATTTATGGAAAAGGGGTACATGATTTCTCCTACTGATAAAGGGTTCAGGAAAAAATCTGCACAAATAAAAATAATACAGCAAATGGGGCAAAATGTCCATAACTGGTAAATCTGGGTAAATCAAGGACTACCTTGTAAAATTTTATAGAAGTTTAAAATTACTGCGAAATGAAAAGCATCTTTAAAACTCTACAATGAGATATTGGTACATACCTATCAGAATGGTTAAAATTTTAAAAGCTGAAAATACCAAAAGCCAATGAGAAATAGAGAACAAATGCAACTTTCATACATTGCTAGTGGGCATACATACTGGTAAAACTGCTTTGGAAAACTGGCTATATGTACTAAAGTTAAACAAACATCTACACTAGGACACAGCAAATCTACTCTAGGTCTATGTATCCAGAGAAATGGCTGCAATATATCCAAGAAACATATACAAGAACGTTCAGAGCATCTTTATTTATAATACTTAAAAACTGGAAACAACAAAAATGACTATTGGCTGGGGCGCCTGGGTGGCACAGCGGTTAAGCGTCTGCCTTCGGCTCAGGGCGTGATCCCGGCGTTATGGGATCGAACCCCACATCAGGCTCCTCTGCTATGAGCCTGCTTCTTCCTCTCCCACTCCCCCTGCTTGTGTTCCCTCTCTCGCTGGCTGTCTCTATCTCTGTCGAATAAATAAATAAAATCTTTAAAAAAAAAATGACTATTGGCTATATAATGGACTTTTTAAAATGTGTGGTATTTGTGACAAAATACTACACAGAAAAAAAAAAGAACAAATTACTGCTACGCACAAGAACATGAAAGAATCTCAGAGCTATACTGCTAGGAGAAAGAAGCCAGACATAAAAGAATACAGACTGTATTATCTACGATCATATTTTTTTTATGAAGTTCAAGAACAGAAAAACTAATCTCTGGTGACAGAAGTCAGAATACTGGTTACTTGGAGTTACAAGGAGGACAATATTAACAGGGAAGAGGGACTCCTCAGAGTTGCTAGAAACGTTCTATATCAGTGATGTATAAAAGGTTATATATATATATATATAAATTAATTCAATCTGAACACTTAAGATCTGTGCACTTTACGGCATTTAATATATTCAATAAAATTTATAACAAGAGAAAAAACTGCCTTCCACAAAATCGTAAGTCTACTTGTGTCCGAGGAATATCTTCTGCTTTAGAGTAGAAAAACATCAAAAATATTTAAAACAAGAAAGATTCTGATTTACAATAATAAATTTCAAACCCAGATTGTGTATATTCAATCAACAGAAGTCACATAAAGCCACTACTAACCATAAGGAAAGATTAAACTTCAGATGCAAGATTTCTCTAAAGTGACACGTTAAGAAACACACTCTAAGCAAAAGTATTTTTCTCCATTAGTTGGATTCTAGAAGTTATTTCAACATTATTCTTCATTTTTGCTTTTATTCACGTCATGACTCCCGAAGCTCTTCCACTGTAGATGACTAAAGAGCCTTCCTTTATTTCTCTTCCCAGTAATAAGAGACTGGACCAAACAAAATAAGGCCCCGTTCTCAACGAACACAATTTTTTGATTCAGGTCCATATTCAAACTTTCTCTGCTTGCCAGTTACCCCAAAACACGGACTTTATATTGCTCCCAAATGAAATTCATAAAAATCGTTTCCTGGCTAGCAGTCTTGATGGCAAGGTCTATTGGCACCCAACTTCTAATAAATAATAGACTAATTGGTATTTACCTCAACTATACCCTTGCACGTTTCTCTAAAGCTGTGGTGTAAAGCTACACACACTAAAAGCTTTAGGGCAAGTACTTCCTTTCAAGGAACAGCTGCACTTTTCGTAACGCAATGTGTTAGCGACACCTAGTGTCATTATCTTTGAAGTACATCCAAACTCCAAGAAAGCACTCCAAATGTTAACTTACTGAACCTAAAATATACATGAGTTAACGTTTGGTGCTTTCCTGGAGCTGGAGGGGAAGGTGCGTGGGGGGGGATGGACTAAATGGGTGATTGGTATTAAGGACGGCACTTGTCATAAGCACTGGGTGTTATGTGTAAGTGATGAATCACTAAATTCTACTCTTGAAACTAATATTGTATGTTAACTAACGAGGATTTAAATAAAAACTTGAAACATTAAAAAAAAAGCTCTTGAAACTAAATAAATAAATACACTGTTTCATGCAGTCATCTTCTAGGTGTTGTAAAGAACACATTTTAAAGATTTTAAGATATTAAGAATTTCAAAAGAGGATGATAAAACTAAGTTGCCATTTAAACACACAGCAAAAAAGTAGGGAAAACTCCCAGGACTTTTACAAAGGTATATCCTGGGTTTCTTATCTGCTGAAAATTTTACATGAGCATTCTTTATTACTTATATTATGCAATGAAATTTTTGCCTTATATAATTTCTAACGTAATGCAAGTCTAAGTCTAATAATAAAATAACGATTCTTCTAAAACTATGGCATCATACATGCCAGGTAACACCAGCCCCAGGTCAAAACCCTGGGAACATCTTTGACTCTTTCTTCTCTCCTCTTAATGTCTTATCACATACCACAACAAACTTAGTTCAGGCTCACAACATCCCACATTTGGACAATGTTGAAACTGACTCCCAACTGACCTGGTAACCTTTTCTTTTCTCCTTATTCTCTGTCCCACTGTCATTGCAAGATAAATGTTTATTAAATATGGATTTTGGAATGTATCTCTTGTTACTCAAAGATTTTTAATGAGTTCATACTGGCTGAAAGATTAATAAATCCAAGCCTTCATCCTGCAATTCAAATTTCCTTCCTGAAACTTCTTTATCTCATTCTATGTCCAGAGAGCATATAACCACTGAAATGAATGTTAATAATCATAGAAATGATTGTCATCTGTGTTAAATGAAATAACACATGACTACACAATGTCTAAAACATGCCCACTGCCATAAACAACTCCTCCTCCACCTGGATGTCATGTTGATAGTGTTTGTCAAACCTCGTTATGAATGTCTGATTATTTACTTTTTAATTTCCATTCTGGCACAAACAGATACTTCTGTAAGCAACAAACACATATTTGGATGATGTGCAACTGGCAAATAGCTATCAATGCCTAAAAGCTTACCCTCATTTTCTGTACTTACTTTGTTGCATACAGTAACAAACATTTCACCACTACAACCAGCACCACCAGTCCACGGTCCACAAACTTAAAACCAAACTCACTATCCTTCCACTCATATTTGCTCTTTATCATACCTTTACTATTTTTGTAAGACACATCACTGTCTCATCTGTGCAAAGTCCTCAAATGGCTTCTCCAACTCAATGTTTTTAGTGGGGGAAAAAAAAGTATGCCGATAATTCCTAAAAGATATTCAAATGGCCAACAATACATGAAAAAGTGTTCCAACATTATTAGTCATCACAAGGTACCACCCATCAGAGTGGCTAAAATTAAAAAGATGGGCAACACCAAATGTTGATGAGGTTATGGAACAACGCATACAAAGCTGGGGGAAATGTAAGATGGTACAGCTACTTGGGAAAAAGGTTTGGATGTTTGTTATAAACCTGACCACGTTCCTACCCTACGAAGCTGCAATTCCACTTGTAGGTCCTTACCTAAGAGAAATGAACACACCACTTTACAAAAAGACTTACAGAAGATGTTCACAGCAGCTTTAGTCAGAAAAGGCAAAAGCTGTGAATAGCCCAGCTATCCATCATTAAGAGAAGAAATAAACTATGGTATGTTCATACACTGGAGTATTATTCAGCAATAAAAAGGATCGAACAACAGAGGTGAGCCTCACAAACATGCTGAGTGAAGGGAGCCTTACACACACAAAAATGTGTATAATAGGACAGGAAGTTCTAAAACAGGCAAAACCACTCTGTAGTGGGGGGAAGACATGAGAACAGCAGCTGCCTCTGCATGGGATAGAAGAAAATTTAATTGGGAATAGGCATGAGGGAAATTTCTTCAGTGATAAGCATGTTCTACGTGTTGACAGAGATTTGGGTTACCTAGGTGTATACACTTGTCAAAGCTTAGGAAATTGACATATTAAGATTTGTGTATCTTATTGTGTGTATATTTTAACAAAAATTAATCAAATATTGAATTCTAGCTAATGATACGCACACCAAAGTGGTTGGGGGAAAGTCTACTGGTGTTTGCAATTTACTTTAAAATGTGTTGAATGAGATGGATATGAAATGAAGGAAGCGTTGTAAAATGTTAATGGTTCGATCTAGGTGGTGGATTTCCTGTTTTCACTGCAAAACTGTTTCAACTTTGCTCTGTATTTACAATTTTTGAGGTCCGTGGCTGACCAAGCTCTAGCCCACCACCACCTCTCAGGCATCATCCCCCAGCATGCTTCACCTTGCCCGCCCTCCTCCAGCTGAACCGCCTCCTTGCTGTTCTTGAATATAGAGGAAACATGATCCTCGCACAGAGTACTGGCTTTGAATGCTCCTCCCTCAAATACGCGGAAGGATCACTCGTCCACACTTCTGCACAAAAGATCTTCGAGACAGAGGCTTTCCCAGACCACCCTGCCTAATACAGGAGCCCACCGCAACATCAACCACCCCACCCTAGCTCTCATCACCAGCTAACATGCTACATGTTTGTTTACTATCATCTTCCCCACCTCCCGAGAATGGAAAGTCCACAAGAAGAATGATTTTGTTTTGCTCATCGTTGTTTTCCCAGCACCTTGAACAGGGTCTGGCTTGTGAAAGACAATCAATAAATCTTCACTGAGTGAATGAATTAATAAATAAATGGGGTAAATGTAAGTGGCATGGCTTTACAAGAATGCAATCTGGCAAATCTATCAAGAGCCTTGGTGTATCTGCTTTTATTGATCCCTCCAAATTACATGATCATAAAGATATTTATCTCAATATTCTTTAAGAAGAAAAAAAAACTTAAGAAATCTAAATCAGTGTCCAACCATAGAGGAAAGAACATTTCTACCTCAAAGCCACTGACTTTACTGTTTGCTGTTCTAAGCTTACCCTGGCTAAATCTTAACTTCTATGCCACTTCCTTATTATTATGATCTCTTATTCTTTTCATCATATTACAATTTATGTTGTATATCATTTTTATTTAAATTCATCTTTCCTACTAGCTCCATTAGAGCAAACACCATGTCTGTTTTGCTCAAAATACATATTTTATCCCAGATCTGTGCTGAATAAATGAATACCTTTTTTTCTCTTTTTTTAAGTAGGCTCCATGCCCAGCATGGAGCCCAACACAGGGCTTGAACTCACGACCCTGAGATCAAGACCTGAGATCAAGAGTCAGACACCTAACCAACTGGCCACCCAAGAGCCTCAATAATGAACACCTTTTAAGTCCTCATAGTTTGTGGCACCAAGTCTTCTAGTATAAGACTGGGAGAAGAGAAAAATCAAGACTATAAATAGGACATATTAAAATGATGGAAATAAATACTGAGATAACAGCTAATAGAACTCAAGGAATTGTGAAAGGAAGAGTACAGAACTGCTTATTTTTTCATATGAATCACACAAAACTATTTGATTTTTAATCCACGTACAATCTTGATATTTTTCTTTAAGTTAAGAATTTTAAGCAAGAGAACCTATATTTATATTACCAAAAAGAGGCAATGAGATGGTTAGGCATGAGTGGGAAAAGGGCCTGTTTATCCAGAACATCAACAAATAATCATGCTTTCTTACATGACATCAGATGTGTTGAGAGAAGGGGCCTGACAGCTTGGGAAAGCTGGGAAGGCTGGTGTTTTCCTCCAGCCACCCCATATACAAAGTGGTGGGAACTGCACAGTAGAGCAACTATGTTATCTGGGCAGTTCTGCTTGTGAGCGAACTCCACAAACTAACTGTATGTCGAGACACCATCTAGGCCTTGTCCAAATTCATGCGATTCGTAAACAGACAATTTGTTAAATGTGTAACCAGGATCTGTTTACTTTCTTAATCTGAGACTCACAGGTTATATAAAATCAAGAGGAGGGAACCCCATTCACAAACTTGAAGCAAAAAATGAGCTATGGCTTGGACAGGGATTGACTTTCTGCCCACTCACACGTACTCAAAAGCAAATATGATTTATGGCCTGAAAAGATCCCTAAGAGCCAGGATTATTTCTGGGTTGACCAACATAAGCTCCCCACTGTCTAGCACATAGTAACACTTCAATGATTACTGAATAACTGACCAGTGATAAGTTTTGGAAGGGTTTAGTTAGTAATGGGTAACAGTCACAGTACTCTATAAAAGATGAAGAGTTGAAGGCACATCATAACCTGTATAACGAAAACTAAAATTGAACTGCCAAAGTACTAGTATACCTTTTGCTATCACATTTAGGGAGTAATGACGTACAGCTCTGAGATCATAGGCTTTGAATTTGAAGTCACATAGAAGTGGGTTTGAATTCCAATACCACCTCTTACAAGTGGTATGACGCTACCACCTGTAAAACAGGGTAACTTCTACCTCACAGTATATGACAGATGAGATTCTGTGTCCAAAAAATGCTTTGAACACAGTAAGAGCACAATCAATGCAATAGAAGGAGCTTATTTTCCCAAACTGCCTCCTAATTCTTGAAACAGTCCTCACAGGGCTATAATACTACCATAGTAAACAACCAGCTAATGAATATTGCATGAAGACAAGATTATTCCAGTCCCTCAAAATGCACTCTGGGCGTAAGAATTACCTTACAGAAGTAATTTAAATTATGCAGAAGACCTTTAAGTCACTCAGAGCTAAACACAAGTTAACTTTAAAACTATTAAAAGTGATACCTCTAATTATAACCAGAACAAGTGGGTAGCCTGAGTACCACCAAAGGAATGTGCTCAGTCCGGTCAACACCCCTCATCACACAGGCTCAACCTTCTTGTTAAAGCTCTAGCTTCCCCTCTGCCTTCAAGTCTGTCAACAAAGAGTGTAATGGATCAAAATATTATATCTATTAATAAGAAAAAGCTACATTTACAAAATCTTTTCCTCTGATCACAGCCTAGAAATATTTCTCTCGGTAGGGGAGAAAAAAAAACAACAACACTGCCTAATTTTAAGTCCAGTCCATGCCTTCGGTATGATACTTAAATTACAAACAGCATCGCAGGACCATGAAAAATGTCAACTACCCATCCCAAAAGGCAAAAGAAAGAGGACACTCATTTCATGACATACAGCAGGATTCTTCTATCTCTGCAAAATAAAGCCAATCTTTAAAAATAAGAAATATAAAACCTCTAACCCTAAATAACTAATTATATCATAATTATGTGATTAGATGAAAGACCAAAGTTCATCAGTGACTTATCAAAAAATAAGTAAATTTTTACTTAAAATATTAAAGAATTATGAAGTCCAATGTAATCATTACTTAATAATCTTTATGCCACTGAAGCCAAATTCTGTATTCAAGAACATCCTGAATTCCTTTAAATTTGACATAATATACTATGTTCTCCTATAAATCTTTTAAGAAGTAATGATATTACCCGACAGAACCAAAAAGAGGGGGGAAATTCTAGCTGAAACAGGCACATACACAAGGAGCTTCAATTTGGTGAGTGAATTTATTAAAGATACAAATAGCCCTGAGCCTCCAACTGCAAAACACACACACACACACACACACACACACCACAGAAGTTCCCCTTCCCCCCGACCATCCACGGAAGAGATCTGATATTTCGGCCAGGCCAGAATGTAAGTACAAGCCACAGTATGCAATCTGTTCTATAAGTCACTCAGCTGTGATTCTACCAAGCCTCTTTCTCTTTTAGGACATTTTATTTCTGGTCATCCCAAAGAGGAACATGTAGGATTTAAGAGGCAAACTGGGACCAATATTAGGCAATTTTAAACACTTACCAAAATTGAAATTTATCTTATCTAGATACACAGACATTAAATAACCTCTGTTCAAATTCATGTATTACATAGGGGCGCCTGGGTGGCACAGCGGTTAAGCGTCTGCCTTCGGCTCAGGGTGTGATCCCGGAGTTCTGGGATCGAGCCCCACATCAGGCTCCTCCTCTGTGAGCCTGCTTCTTCCTCTCCCACTCCCCCTGCTTGTGTTCCCTCTCTCGCTGGCTGTCTCTATCTCTGTCAAATAAATAAATAAAATCTTTAAAAAAAAAAAAATTCATGTATTACATCATTATGTCTAACAGCAGAAAAAAAGATATTCAAGTTTTTTCAATATAGGGAACAAATTACGTAAATTAGGGAAAATCCAAATAATGGAATTATATGCAGCTTTTAAAATGCAATGAAGGAGCTCTCTGAATACTGACATTATGAGTAAAACACAGCAAAGTACAGACTAAGTTGTACAACATGCTCCCATCTGCTAGCGAGGGCAGAGTGGCAGAAACAAATTCATTTATGTTTTATTTGCATAAAACACAGATATAAGGATACATAGGAAACTAGAAATCTGGGTTGCCTCAAGGGGAAATGGAGGACAAGGGTGGGAGGGAGTTTTTTAAGCTTTCATAACCTCGAGAATTTTGTACCACATGACTGTTTTAACTGATTCAAAACACTGATTTTTAATGACTGCTAATTTTTAAAAAGAAAGGAAAAAGCCTTCTGTAAGCTTGTTTACTCTCCTGGAAAATGGGAGGGAAATAATAATAATACCTACTCAAAAGAGTTACTACGACGAAAAAATGAGATCTTGCACGTAAACTGATTCCCACAATTCCTGGCCTGACATCACAAATCATTTACAGCCCCTCTGCTCCCTCACTTGCCCCTTGTTCTTTGTGCCTTGCATGGTGCTAAACACACAGCAGCCTCTCAGCAGCTGCTTGTGAAATAAATGGATGAGACCTTACAGAAAGTGTGGCCAGATTTCACATCAGCTAGCATGCTGGCCAGTACTGTATCTTAGATCCGGATTCAACCTTCTCCAGACTTACCGGAATGCTCCAGACCTGCATTCCATCACTGTAGCCGATCATAATCAGCAGAGGCGGCTCATTCCCAGTGCTGTGTATTTCATGAAATTCCAGATTTCTCGATGTATCTGCGTTAAAATTAAGCCACAAAGAAGCAAATTAAAAAGAAAACAACTACACTTCTTCAGTGTTATTAGTCTAACAATTGTTTAAATTGTTTTTCAGTAAAAGTAAGTATTTGGAAGACATCATCTATAAGAAACTGAACACGAAGCTGAAATTATAAAACTAGTAGTTTTTTTTTTTAACAGTACCTATAATTACCTGCACCAGTAAGACTATTTAAAAAACTTTCACTAGAAAACTTGGGAATATTAACACCAGGAACAAAACCATCTGTAAATGATACATGAAAAAAATTTTTTACCAAAATTAATTAAATATAAATATGAAGTATAACATACCAGAATTTCTAATATTTGTAAATTTAACAGTGGAAGACAAGTTACTTTCCTTCATGTTTAGGAACTGAATTCCGATACACCTGAACACCGGGCATGTGGTCCACTACAAGAGAATTATAGGTACTTGTCTCATCGACTTCCAGTTCGCATCAGTGAATATTAAGCATCTGTTATATAATCAGTATTATGAAAGACATCCTTCCTGAAAAAAACAATTGCACCTCACAAAACACGAATTCAAGCATTCTATTCTCAAATCCATGACCTTATCCTCCGGCAGGTTTGCTCAACCATTTCCATTATGATCCATTTTTTTTACTTCATTACACTCCCTGCCTTCTCCCTGTTCTTCAGACCACCTTATATTGACTCTCCTTCCATCTTATGGTCTTTGATCAATCATCTCAGTAACTTCTGCCAATAATCTACAGTCTCTGATCTCTTCTTACGGGATCTCTGCATGGCACCCATCTCGCAAAATCTCAATCCTAGATGAGCCCAACTACCCGCTATCTTCATATGGCGATCAAGTACTGCTATAGGAATATCACACAATTAGACAGAATTGGTACCACTATAAAATTATTTATCTCTACAAACCTCAACTGGACCCTCAAAACAGCATAACAAATTTACTCTATTTTCTGGAACTTCACCTATAATTTCTCCAATGACTTTTTAAGCCTTCTCCAAGCTCTGACTCTACCCAACCCCTCCTTACTCAGCAGATAATCTGTCTCAGACTGCACAGGGAAACTAGAAATTTTCTGTTGCCAAAGACCTGAGTGCATTAGTACCACTCTATTCTCATTTCATCCCACTACAAACAGTTGTCTTTCCTTCTGTCTAAATTTCTCCATCTATGCTTTGGATCCCATCCTCCTCCACCTTCTCAGGAGCTTTTTTCTAATCATTTCTTTCCTTTATCTTCCATACCTTCCATGCTACTAGATATTTTCAGTGAGCATTTAAACATGCTGAAGTGTCTCCTACCTTTTAAAAATTTTCAAATAAATCAGTGCCAGGGAATTTTAGATGTAAATAATAAAGGTAAAATTAGGAAAACACGAGTGGATTACGTAGAAGCGCATTTTCATCATCATGGTACAGGGAAAGGCTTCTTAGTAGGACACAAAAAATTCTTTGCATAAAAGATCGGTAAATTCTACCACATTATCTATTACATTAAAATGGAGAACTTCTGTTCATCAGGAGCCACCCTTACCAGAAAAGTGAAAAGGCAAGCCGCAGCACCAGAGAAGAGACTTATAACAATTATAACCCCACAAGGACTCATCTTGTACATATAACAGTTAAAAATCAATATGAAACAGATAAATCACTGGAAAAACAGGCTAGAGACATGAAAAAACACTTCAAAAAGAAGACATTCAAATAAATCCATCATCAGTAAATATGAAAAGTGGCTCAATCTCATTTGTAATTAAGGAAGTGTTGATTAAAACCACAATGACAAAACCAAGTGTTGGCAGGATGTGAAATAAAGTATTGCTTATTTACTGCTAGGGAATGTAAATCAGTACAACCACTTTGGAAAACAGTTTGACAATAAATGCCCAAGTTGAAGATACAATGCCCTTTGACCAAGTAGCTCTACTCTAGATACACTCATTAGAAAAAAGAACATGAATAGGCCAAGAGACAAGCACAAGAATATTCACAGCAGCATTATTTGTGTTTTTAAGAGTTTTTTTTTTAAAGTAATCTCTACACCCAACGTGGGGCTCAAACTCACAACCCAAAGACTGAGAGTTGCATGCTCTTCCAACTGAGCCAGCGAGGCACCCTCATAGCAGCACTATTTGTAAAGAGCCAAAAGCTGAAATCAATCCAAATGTCCATCAAAAGGAAGGCGGACAAGCATAGCAGTATACTGCAACAATGGAATACTACTCACCACAGAAAAATAATGAACCACTGTCGTACATCATAACATGGATGAACCTCACAGACATAATGAGCCAAAGAAGCCAGGCACAAAAAAAACTAGAGAGCAAATAATTCTATTGATATGAAATCCAAAACCACTAAGCAATTAAGTAACAATATTCTACTTCTTACCCTAGGTGATGGTTACACAGGTGCTGGAATCGTAAAAATTCATTCATTGATCTAACCTTTTGTATTACTTATCATGATATATTTGCACAATAAATAAGGCTTTAAAAATCATAAATTGAAACAACAATATCCCTCTCCCTTTATTTGACTTCATTACTCTCCTCTCCTTCTAGAAGTTAAACTCTTTGATTAAGTTGTTTGTAACTGTCATCTATAGTTCATCTCTCATTCACCCCAAATCCATTTCAAAATGGTTTCTGCCCCGACACTCCTCCCAAGTGACTTCTGCTGTGGTCACCAATAATCTCCAAGTTGTTGAATACAATGTACATCTTTTAAGCCCATCTTGTTAGACTATTTAGTGGCTATAACCAACACTCACCATTTTCTCCTTAAAATACTTTCCTTTGGTTTTCAGGTATGATCTTCTCCTGGTTTTCCTCCTATCACTCTAACCATTCCATGACCATTTCCTCCACTGACTCATTCCTTTCCATCTACTCTTTAAATACTGGAGTTGTTCAAAGCTAACTAACTCCTAAACACTGTTCTCACAGTATAGCCTCCCAAGTGGTCTCATTCCATCCACTGCTTCTTGTAGTATCTGCTAGTGACTTCCTCAACATAGGTTTTTGGATGTCTAGTAGAAGATCAAATTCCACTCAAAGATCATGATTTCCTCCACAAACCTATCTTCCTCCAGGGCTCTCTATTTTGGTGAATAGCATGATTATCTAGCCAGTTGGCAAAGTCAGGAATCACCTTCTTCCTTTCCTCTAACAATAAATCTATCAGCAATCTATCACCTGTGTCTTCCTAAACAGCTCTCTTCTTACACCACCACTACCCTGCCCATTATAACATCGATTCCAAAACCATAAAATGGCTTCCCGCAACATTGTTACCCACAAACTCCATACAAAAGGGTGTTTTTAAAAATATAAATAATGATGTATCTCTTCACCTACATCCTCTATATTAGTGACTTCTTGTTGCTCAGATATAAAGATCAAAATGCTCAACACAGCTTATAATCAGTAGTATTTAATACTGAATTTCTTTTGACAGGAATTCACTGGCATAAACTTAATAGCACATGATTCTATTGCCAGGAAAATTCAGAATTATAAACTTATTTTCCAAGGGCATAATTCTCTTTATACCTAACATTTACACGGTCTTTTATAGTTTTCAATGTGCTGTGATGTACAGATCAGCTCATCTGACAAACAACAATCCTGTTTTATGTGCAGAGCAGGGGCCAATTTCATTTTATCATTGACAAGAACAAGTTAGTCATAATGTACTCAAAGCTGAAAAGAAATCTCAGGATTCTTGACACTCAATCCAGTCATCTTTCTACTACAGCTACCATCTTGACCACAGGTTGTAACTTTTAGAAGGGCTCAAATGCCACGTATAAAACCCTGAGGTCATAATACGAACAAAATCTCCTTTCTCTTATTTTAGATTCTGCTTAGTCACTTGTATTCTTTTTCATTCTCTAGATGGTGGTACAGCAGACTTTATCACTCTGGAATGAAACTCCTAATTTTGTAAAACTTGTAGGTTATTCTTCAAAACCGTTACAGCTTTAAGTAATCCTTATTCTTGACTTTTCTTCATATCCCCTATTCTACCATCACAGGTTATTCTATCCATAACTGTTGTTTATCTTCTTTACATAGACTTTACAGTCTTTCCTACAGAGACATGTAGCATTTCTCTGTGGTTTTAGTCAACTACAATGTTCTCCTTTCATTCACCCATCCTCTGAAACTTTGTCCACTCAGTATACTCTCCCTCCTTAGAAAAATCTTTGCGATTGGGGGACAGAGGCCCACTGGGTTTTCTGCTCACCTAAAAAATCGAGGTATAAGGTGAAATTAGATTTTTCTCCCAAACCAGATGCTTCTGTATTCCATGTGCGTATTAATAGCAGCAATGTACTGCCAATACTCAGTCTAAAAACTGGGAAGTCATTTTTAGTAGATGCTAATAGGTGAACGAGGACTGAGGCAGGAAAGAAGATTTCAACCAGAAGGCCCCCTGTACAAAGATCCTGACGCATGAAAAGTTCCGTGCCATTCATGACCTGAAAGCCAAGTAGGGCTGAAGCATAGCTTTTGAGGGGACATAGTTAGATGGGAAAAGGAATAAGAGTTTAAAGCACTTGTGAGACATCTACATGAAATGTCCAGGGTGTGGCTGACATGTGGACCCAAGCATGCTACAGCAATAGAGGCTTGCAGCAGCCCTTACAATTGTATGCCTCACACACTTCTTACTCTGTGCCGCCCCCTTTCCCAGTAACCGATCCTACTCCTCATCGAGCACAGGAACAGGCACATAACGAGCTGAGCCAATTCTAGTACTACATCCTTGGCCACTGCAACTATTTCAGTAACTGGAAGGTAATCTTTCTGGACACCCAATGAATACTTTTTCCTCCTTGATCATATAGCATAATCATATAGGTATGATCAGAGAGCTTTGAGCAATCACTGCTCCAACCTCATTAGAGAAGTCAAAGGAGAGAAGCAAACATGCAGAAAGAAGTAGTGACAAGAAGTTAATGACAAGAAGTTTCAAGCCACTACCCTTTCCAGGTATATGATATGAGAAGGTTAAAAAAAATAATTCCCACATGGAAAATAGTATGGAGGTTCCTCAAAAAAATTAAAAATAGAATAAACATATGAGCTAACGATTCCACTTATGGATATATACTCAGAAAGCATTGAAAACAGAAACTCAAAGAGATATTTTTATATGAATATTAATAGTATTCACAAAGCCAAAAGGTGGAAGCAACCCAAATGACCATCGATGAACAAATAAAATATGATATATACATACAATGGAATATTACACAGCCTTGAAAGGAAATTCCAACACATGCTACAGCACTGATGAACCTTGACATGCTAAGTGAAATAAGCCAGTCACATAAAGACAAATGCTGTATGACACCACTTACAAAGTACCTTGAATAATCAAATTCATGGAGCCAGAAAGTACAATGGTGGATACCAAGGGCTAGTGGGAAGGAGAGAATATGGAGCTATTGTACAATGGGTATGGAGTTTCAGTTTTACAAGATGAAAAGAGTTCTAAACATTGTTCACCTAACAATGTGAATGTACTTAACACTACTAAACTATACACTTAAAAATGGCTAAAAAGGTAAATTCTATGTTATGTGTATTTTATCACAATAAAAACTTTTCTTGATTCTCTTAAACCAATCACTTGCAACTGAAAAAAAAAAGCCTGCTGAATATAAAAATGGATACCTAAGTATAGTGAGTACTATACTACAGCATAATATATATAATACACAATATAACATATGTAACAGGGTACTATACTAGTACTTTTATATTAGAATTGACCGAGTCAGGAAGGGCCAGGGCGTGGTAAGAATTTCCCCTCACAGACTAGAAGGTTGGCAGTTCTTGTTATACTGTGGCAAACCAGCTGGTTAACATGATGTGTTCTGGGACTCAAATTATACACTCACCTTTAAGGAATCTGACAGAAACATCAGGATATTAAACTGCTGTGCCTACTTCTTAAACCTATTTCAGTATGTAGCCTCAAGAGAAACAAGTTTAGGTATAAGTCAGACTGCCTGGAAGCAGAAAGACAACAGTGTCAGTGACACAAAGGGACTTCATACCACTCACAAATGAGTTTCAAAAGCAGGAGTCTCCACCTAACAAGAAGCCAAAGTCAGTACAATGATTAGGAATGGAGATACCTAAGAGAACTCAGGACTGAAGAATCCCAATAAGCCAGGTCCCTTAGCATTATCTCCTGTTAGGCGTTGCCTAGTCAACCCCCAACTACAATAAGCCATAATCAAATGGGTTGCAGCCTGGAGGCAAGGAGTCAACTGGTATCACTCTACCATTCCAAGCAAAAAAAACAAGAGCCCCCAGGCCTGTTGGAAGGAAGAGAAAGCAATCGCCGAAGCAGAGTTTTCAATTCAATTACTGCAACTTTTAAATTAATTAATAGCCAATAGTTTCATTAATAATATAAAATAACTTAAGACTGTAGCCAGCTAATAAACTTCTAAATTGTTCTGCCAGAAAAACTCCAGGTCTGGCAAAGAGAAGCCTAAATAAATACCTAATACCATCTCCAGGTACCCATAACTGTTCTACAAAGAATTCTGCAAGCTGCTTAGCATGGCTAAGACCAGAAGAATCCCCTCCACTATCTCCCCTAGGGTATCATGAAAAACAAAAGGCCATAAACAAGGAATTGCACCCCAGGTGCACCAGGTACCAAGAAAGGGCAGACTGGCTGATCGAGAAACTCCAATGCGAGGGAAAAGTTAGCCCTTGTTAGCCTTTTTCAGTGAGATGCTGGAATTGCAGCCAATAAACCCTACTTTTTTTCTTTTCCACAGCCAAATTTCCTTTCAATTGTAAACATCTCAGGTTTGCTGCACAAAGACCTAAAAAAAAAAAAAAAAATTCTTGAAGAACGAACACAAATAGGGGCATCTGGGTGGCGCCACTGGTTAAGCATCTAACTCTTGGTTTTGGCTCAGATCATGATCTCAGGGTCATGAGATCAAGCCCTGTGTCAGGCTCTGAGCTCAGTGTAGAGTCAGCTTGAGATTCTCTTTCTCCCTTCCCCTCCCCCTTTCCCCATCCCCGCTCATGATCAATCTCTCTCGAAAGAAAGAAAGAAAGAAAGAAAGAGAGAGAGAGAAAGAAAGAAAACACAAATAGACAAATTCAAGAAATGCTGCAAGAGACTGAGTAAGTAAGGGGGGTCAAATATCTTGGTAATCTTTACTACTGCCTTAAAACCTAACAAGTAGACACACAAACTCCTAGGGCCAGAGACAATAAAAAGTACATCCATTAAAAAGCTGGGACAAAATTTCATACAGTATCAATATGATATAAAAAGGAGAGGCCAAAAAACATGTGAGTATTAAAGAGGAAAATGTATATATTTAAAAGTTTAATAAATCAATTGGGATATGGAATACTATGTTTAAAACAACCACTGTAAGTTCAATAGCACACATAGATAAAATAATTTTCAAGCAGGATCCATCTACATTTCCAGATGCCTTTTACTTCAATAAAGCAAAGGCTTTATGGAATATTACACCAACAATTTTTATTTGTTGTTAAAATACACACACACACACACACACAAAATCATGCCTAAGTAAAGATTATTTTGCTTAAATTTTCTAAATGTCAGTTTTGTAATATTAAAATCTTTTTTTTTTTTGCTGCTGACATAAACCTAGGCCCTTAAATATTATTTTTAACATTTTGCATATGTTGTACAACAAGCTTTTGTTACTATCTGCACTAGTATTTCCAAAACCACGACCACATTTACTTTGTTATTAAATCAAGAAAGTTCTCGGGGCGCCTGGGTGGCTCAGTCGTTGAGTGTCTGCCTTTGGCTCAGGGCGTGATCCTGGCGTTATGGGATCGAGCCCCACATCAGGCACCTCCACTGGGAGCCTGCTTCTTCCTCTCCCACTCCCCCTGCTTGTGTTCCCTCTCTCTCTGGCTGTCTCTCTCTCTGTCAAATAAATAAATAAAATCTTTTAAAAAAAAAAAAAATCAAGAAAGTTCTCTAATGGGGCACCCGGCTGACTCAGTCATTGGAGCATACAACTCTTGATCTCAGGGTTGTGGGTTCCAGCCCCACATTGGTTGTAGAGATTACTTAAAAATAAAATCTTAAAAAAAAAAAAGTTCTCTAATACTTTCTGACATGCACAAAGCAAAAATACACTTCCAGAAGAGAAAGAAGAGTCTGAATTCAAGAGGAAAAGATGATCGAAAACAAAAGATGAATAGTAACCTAGTTATTAATAAAGAGGGAAAAGGAAAGTAGGAGGACCCTATACTTGCCTCATCCCTTGAACACAGCTAGATAAATATCAAATCATTCTGAATACCCAGGAAATAGATCTGAGGACTGAGAGAACAAACTGCACAACTAGAGGGAGAAAAAAGGCCACGTCATGGAAAGTAGAAGGTGCAGAGACATGATTTGGGGGAGAAAAGAATCACCAGTACTGCAGAGAGGAGGGAGCCCTGATCAGGGAGAAAGGTGAGAGAGAAACAAAGAGAGAGAAACAGAGAGAGAGAAAGAGAACAGAGCTCAGGGCATTGCACAAGAAAAACACCTCCCCGAAACCACTGACAGGGAAATAAGAGGGGCTGATTATTTTGAGTTTTTACAAGCAGTGGAGCTCAAAGTCTTAAGTTTTAGAAGTCTGCACCATCACCAGGTGGAGCCTGGAGGGCACAGAGGTGCTCCTATGGAGAAGGCAGAGGCTCGGGAGCGGACAGCATGGTCTGAGGATTCCCTGGGTCACACTGGGAGAAGCAGTTCCCCTTCTTGGAGTGCATCTGGGAGAGGTGGCACTGCCTCGTGGGGACAAAAGAGCCAGTGGGTGCCACAGACCTGCCCCGTTCACTAGCATAGGAGGAGCAGAAGCAGCTGCTGAGGGCAGGTAACCTGGATGCCAGCTTTTGGCTACACTTTACCATAAACTCCAAGCCTCTGCACGTTCACGCAACTGCCCTTCTGGGACAAACCAGCACTAGACACAGCGGGCGAGACCCACACCCAGAGGATCAGCATGGGTCTGTGCCATACCAGGTCCCTAAAATCTGGCGTTCTGAAACCCAGCCAGTGGGCCTGAGATAAAACACAGAAGCACTGCACCACCAGGTGAGCAGATGGCTCAGACACACATAGGATGAAGGCAGGGATCTGACGGAAGCTGGGGACACAAGAAGAGATATTGTTCACACTTCTGTGAGGAATTCCTGAATAGAAGCAAGTGTAAACTCCCCTCCCCAAGGACGAGAGAGTCAACTGATGCCATTTTTACCCCTGTCCCTCAGCAGGGATGGACTTCAGTGAGCAGCACAGTGCCCACAGTGGAGGCCTGAACCACTTACACCAAGCCCTGACCCCTGCACTGTGCAGGTGCTTCTTTACTAGGACAAGTGTGCCTGAGAGTCAGAGCAGCAGCAGGCCCCTCCACCAGAAGACCAGCACAAATGCCCCAAACACACCAAGTCTACTGACAATAGAGTACTGCAAAGCTTCGACTCTAGGGAAAATAGGATCTAGCCTCTTTTAACAAGCAGACCAAGACACACTTAGTTAAAACTCGCCATATAGTGGACAAGGTCCAAACATTCCGAACTGCAAGCAAGGAGAAACTCTGCAGAGAACTGACATGAGAGGAAGAGCAGCCAAATACAACAGCAGAGCACACCAGAAACACTTCCTGAAGCACCAGGCCCAGGAGAGTATTGGACCTCTTAATATAGCCATTATTCTCAGGAGCAGGAAACATAACACGCCTTCCTAACACAGAGAAGAGAGAGACCTAGACAAAATGCCAAGACAGAGGAATTCATTCCAAAAGAAAGAACAAGAAGAGATCACAGCCAGGGATTTAATCAAAACAGATGCAAGTAATATGCCTGAATCAGAATTTAAAACAGCAATCATAAGGATACTAGCCAGGCTTGAGAAAAGCACAGAAGACACCAGGGAGTCCTTTACCATAGAGATAAAAGACCTAAAAACTAGACAGGCCAAAATAAAAAATGCTATAACCAAGATACAAAACTGACTGAATGTAATGACCACAAGGATAGAAAAAGCAAATGAACTAGTAAGTGATACAGATGATATAAGTATGGAAAAAAAATAAACTGAAAAGAAGAGGGAAAGAAAAATATTGGATCACGAATGCAGACTTAGGGAACTCAGCAACTCCCTAAAGCATAGTAACATTCATATCATAGGAGTCCCAGAAGAAGAGAGCAGAAAAGGGGTAGAAGGTTTATTTGTGCAAATTGTAGACAAAAACTTCCCTAATCTGGAGAAGGAAACAGATTTCCAAATCCAGGAGGCACAGAGAACTCCCATCAAAATCTACAAGCAGGCCAACACCAAGACATAGCACAGCAAAATATGCAAAGTAAAGAGATAAGGAAAGAATTCTGAAAGCAGCAAGGGAAAAGAAATCCTTAACCTACAAGGGCAGACACGTAAGGTTAGTAGCAGATTTGTCCACAGAAACTTAGCAGGCCAGAAGAGAGTGGCATGATATGTTCAACATGCTGAATGGGAAAAATATGCGGCCAAGAATACTTGATCCGGCATGGCTGTCATTCAGAATAGAGGGAGAGATAAAGAGTTTTCCGGACAAACAAAAGCTAAAGGAGCTCATGACTACTAAACTAGCCCTTCAGGAAATATTAAAGGGGCCTCTTTGAGTGGGAAAGAAAGAACAAAAGCAACAAAGACTAGAAAGGAACAAAGAAAATCTCCAGAAATACTGACTTTACAGGCAATACAATGGCACCAAAATTCATATCTATCAATAATCACTCTGAATGTAAATGGACTAAATGCTCCAATCAAAAGACACAGGCTATCAGAATGGATAAAAAAATAAGACTTAACTATATGCTGCCTCCAAGAGACTCATTTTAGACCTAAAGACACCTGCAGATTGAAAGCAAGGCAGAGGTGGGGTGGGGAGGGAGTTGTGGGGCGCCTGCCTGGCTTAGTTGGTGAAACATGCAGCTCCTGATCTGGGGGTTGTGATTTCGAACCCCATGCTGAGTGAGGAGCCTACTTAGAAAAACAAAATGAGGGGCTGGAGAACCGTTTACCACGCTAATGGACATCAAAAGAAAGCCAGATTAGCCAGATTTATATCAAACAAACTAGATTTTAAACCAAAGATTGTAACGAGAGATGAAGAAGGACACTATACCATAATGAAGGGGTCTATCCAACAAGAAGACCTAACAGTTGTAAATACTTATGCCCCCCCAACTTGGAAGCAACCAAATACATAAATCAATTAATAACAAACATAAAGAAACTCCTTGATAATAATACAATAATAGGAGGGGAATTTAACACCCAAATTACAACAATGGACAGAGAGATCACCTAAGCAGAAAATCAACAAGGCAACAATGGCTTTGAATGACACACTGGGCGAGATGGACTTAACAAATATATTTAGAACATTTCATCCTAAAACAACAAAATACACATTCTCTTCAAGTGCATATGAAACATTCTCCAGAATAGAACACATAATGGGTCACAAACCACGCCTCAATAAGTACAAAAAAGCTGAGGTCATACCATGCATATTTTCAGACCACAACACTATGAAACTTGAAGTCAACCACAAGTAAAAATGTGGAAAGACCACAAATACATGGAGGTTAAAGAACATCCTACTACAGAATGAACGGGTTAACCAGGAAGTTAAAGAAGAAATTTAAAAAAAAAAAAAATACACGGGAGCAAATGAAAGTGAAAACATGAGAGTCCAAAAGCTTTGGGATGCAGCAAAAGCAGTCATAAGAGGGAAGTACATAGCAATACAGGCCTAATTCAAGAAGCAAGAAAAGTCTCAAATACAGAACCTAAACTTACACCTAAAGGACCTAGAAAAGGAACAGCAAATAAAGCCTAAAGCCATCAAAAGAAGGGAAATAATACAGACTGGAAAAGAAATAAATGATATACAAACAAACAAACAAAAAACAGTACAACAGATCAATGAAACAAGGAGCTAGTTCTTTCAAAGATAATAAAACTGATAAACCCCTAGCCAGACTTATCAAAAAGAAAAGAGAAAGGACCCAGATCAATAAAATCATGAATGAAAGAGGAGCGATCACAACCAACACCACAGAAATACAAATAATTGTAACAGAATATTATGAAAAATTATATACCAACAAATCGGGCAATCTGAAAGAAATGGATAAATTCCTAGAAACATATAAACTACCAAAACTGAAACAGGAGGGGGCGCCTGGGTAGCGCAGTCGTTAAAGCGTCTGCCTTCGACTCAGGGCGTGATCCCGGCGTTCCGGGATCGAGTCCCACATCAGGCCCCTCCGGGAGCCTGCTTCTTCCTCTCCCACTCCCCTGCTGTGTTCCCTCTCTCGCTGGCTGTCTCTCTGTCACATAAATAAATAAAATCTTTAAAAAAAAAAAAAAAAAAAAAACTGAAACAGGAAGAAATAGAAAATTTGAATAGACCCATAACCAGCAAAGAAACTGAAACAGCAATCAAAAATCTCCCAACAAACAAAAGTCCAGGGCCAGATGGCTTCCCAGGGGAATTCTACCGAACATTTAAAGAAGTGTTAATACCTATTCTTTTCAAACTGTTCAAAAAAATAGAAGGAAAACTTCCAAACTCTTTCTACAAGGTCAGCATTACCTTGATCCCAAACCATTCCAAGACCCCACAAAAAAGGAGAATTACAGACCAATATCTCTGATGGACATGGATGCCAACTCTCACCAAGATACTAGCCAATAGGATCCAACAGTACATTAAAAGAATTATTCACCACAATCAAGTGGGATTTACTCCTGGGCTGCATCGGTGGTTCAATATTTGCAAATCAACAAATGTGATACACCACATTAATGAAAGAAAGGATAAGAACTATATGATCCTCTCAATAGATGCAGAAAAAGCATTTGACAAAATACTGCATCCATTCTTGATGAAATCCATTCTCAAAGTAGGGATAGATAGAACATAACTCAACATCACAAAGGTCATATACAAAAGACCCAGAGCTAATATCATCCTCAATAGGGAAAAACTGAGACTTTTCCTCTATAGTCAGGAACAAGACAGGGATGTGCACTCTCACCACTGTTACTTATCATAATACTGGAAGTCCTAGCCTCAGCAATCAGACAACAAAAAGAAATAAAAGACATCTAAATTGGCAAGGAAGAAGTCAAATTTCTGATGGGACAGATGACATGATACCCTACATAGAAAACCCGAAAGACTCCACTAAAAAATTGCTAGAACTGATACACAAATTCAGCAAAGTCGCAGGATACAAAATCGACATACAGAAATTTGTTGCATTTCTTTTTTTTTTTAAAGATTTTATTTATTTATTTATTTTTTTATTGAGAGAGAGAGAATGAGCAGAGGGGCAGAGAGAGAGAGAAAGGAAGAAGCAGACTCCCTTCTGAGCAGGAAGCCCAACACAGGACTCAATCCCAGGACCCTGGGATCATGACCTGAGCTGAAGGCAAACGCTTAAACGACTGAGCCACCCAGGTGCATTTCTATACACCAATAACAAAGCAGCAGAAAGAGAAATCAAGGAATCAATCCTATTTACAATGGCACCAAAACCCATAAGATACCTAGGAATAAACCTAACCAAAGAGGTAAAAGATCTGTACTCTGAAAACCATAAAACACTTAAGAAAGACATTGAAGATGACACAAGGAAATGGAAAGACATTTCATGCTCATGGATTGGAAGAACAAATACTGTTTAAAAGTCTATACTATCCAAAGCAATCTACACATTAAAGGCAATCCCTATCAAAATACCAACAGCATTTTTCAGAGAGCTATCATAATCCTAAAATTTGTATGGAACCAGAAAAGACCCCAAATAGCCAAAGCAATCTTGAAAAGAAAAGCTGGAGGCATCACAGTCCCGGACTTCAAGGACTACTACTAAAGCTGCAGTCATCAAGGCAACATAGTACTGGCACAAAAACAGACATAGATCAATGGAACAGAATAGAAAACCGAGAAATGGACCCACACTATATGGTCAACTAATCTTTAACAAAGCAAGAAAGAAATACCCAATGGAAAAAAGAGTCTCTTCAACAAATGGTGTTGGGAAAACTGGAGAGCCACATGCAGAAGAATGAAACTGGACCATTTTTTTACACCATACACAAAAATAAATTCAAAATGGTTGAAAGACCTAAATGTGAAACAGGAAATCATCAAAATACTAGAGGAAAAAACAGTCAGTAACCTCTCTGATCTCAGCTATAGCAACTTCTTACTAGACTTGTCTCCGGAGGCAAGGGAAACAAAAGCAAAAATGAACTATTGGGACTTCAAGA
Organism: Ursus maritimus; assembly: GCF_017311325.1. Classification (NCBI taxonomy): domain Eukaryota; kingdom Metazoa; phylum Chordata; class Mammalia; order Carnivora; family Ursidae; genus Ursus; species Ursus maritimus. The sequence continues at coordinate 34,483,183 of NW_024424897.1, forward strand.
TAAAAAGCTTCCACACAGCAAAGGAAACAATCAACAAACTAAAAGGCAACCTACTGAATGGGAGAAGATATTTGCAAATGACATATCTGATAAAGGGCTAATATCCAAAATCTGTAAAGAATTTATCAAACTCAACACCCAAAAAAACAAATAATCCAGTGAAGAAATGGGCAGAAGACATGAACAGACATTTTTTCCAAAGAAGACATACAGATGGCCAACAGATACATGAAAAGATGTTCAGCAACACTCACCATTAGGGAAATACAGATCAAAACCACAATGAGATACTACCTCACACCTGTCAGAATAGCTAAAATTAACAACACAGGAAACAACAGATGTTGGTGAGGATGTGGAGAAAGGGGAACCTCTTACACTGTTGGTAGGAATGCAAACTGGTGCAGCCACTCTGCAAAATAGTATGAAGGTTCCTCAAAAAGTTAAAAATAGAACCACCCTACAACCGAACAATTGCACTACTAGGTATTTACCCAAAGGATACAAAAATACTGATCTGAAAGGGCACTTGCACCATGTTGTGTAAAGCAGCACTATCAACAGCCAAATTATGGAAAGAGCCCAAACATCCATCAACTGATGAATGGGTAAAATGATGTGGTGTGTACACACATGCACACGCGCACACACACACACACACACACACACTCTCACAGGGACACTGGAGTATTATCCAGCCATCAAAAGGAATGAAATCTTGCCATTTGCAACAATGTGGATAGAGCTAGAGTGTATTATACTAAGTGAAATAAAGCAGTCAGGGAAAGACAAATACCATATGATTTCACTCATATGTGGAATTTGAGAAACAAAACATGAACAAAGGCGGAGGGGGAAAAAGGGAGGCAAAGCATACGAGACTCTCTTTTTTTTAAAGGGATAATGACCTTCTTTTTTTTTTTTTAAGATTTTATTTTATTTATTTGACAGAGATAGAGACAGCCAGCGTGAGAGGGAACACAAACAGGGGGAGTGGGAGAGGAAGAACCAGGCTCATAGCAGAGGAGCCTGATGTGGGGCTCGATCCCATAACGCCAGGATCACGCCCTGAGCGGAAGGCAGACGCTTAATGACTGCGCCACCCAGGCGCCCCGAGACTCTTAACTACAAAGAACAAACCAAGCGTTGATGGAGGGAAGTGGGAGGGAAAGGGCTAACTGGGTGATGGCTATTAAGAAGGGCACTTGTGACGAGCACTGGGTGTTATATGTAAGTGATGAATCACTAAATTCTACTCGTGAAACCAATATTACCCTATATGTCAACTAACTAGAACTTAAATAAAAACTTAAGAAGGAAAAGGAAAAAAGGAAGAAAAATACACTAGTAAACAGGACAATTTAACAGTCATAAAAAGAAAAAAAATTCAAACTATAAGCTTTCAAAGAGAAACACAGTAGGAAAAGTTTACGTCATAAATAATCACCCATACAAATGAATATTTTATCTCCCACAAAAAGGGCCTCACAAGTGGTCATTGTTCGAATGAACTGCTAATAAAGAATCCAGAATTCAAAAGAGGCCAATTTGCAGAAGTGCAACTTAGCCTCTCCCTCCTGGACAGTAACTTTAAAATAAATAAATACATATATATATATTTAAATATATAGCATCACATTTTTAAACTCTTAGAGGAGATGAAGACTCAAGAGTATGCGATCAGTCAAAATCCAGGTAGGAAACGAAACCATCTCCATGTGCTCATAACTGGGAATTTAATGAAGACAAATGGTTACACGGATGATGGACTAGCTGAGAGACCAAAAAAGGAACTGTGAAGCTACCTATTGCATTAGCAGCCGCAGGAAGCTACGACTACCCCAGGCTAGAGAAACACAGGAGTGCAGGGTGCTGGGTCACCTGGCAGAAGCTGGACCACCAGTGGAGCTACCTAGAAGAAGCCTGAATCACAGAGGAAATGCAGCCACTAACAGAGAGAGCAGAGGGAAGAGTACTCTTCCCTTTTTTCCATCCTCTTGTTCAATTTCTCATCAGCGCCTCCCAAACTCAGCAGAAGACAACAGACATGGTATCGTGGGAAACACACGAAGGACAGCCACCTTACAAAATGGAGCAGGAAGGAGCAATGAAATGGAATGTAGGAATGTATCTGAGAACAAAAGGGCCAATCAGACATAAATTCTGTTCAGGAAAAATTAATTCTAAAGTCTAAAATGTTCAACAGTAACGATAACCGTGCAGTTATAAATCCCATACATCTGATCAAACTTGATTTAATAATTTCTAAGAAATCATGTCCTAAAGTTTAAGGCTAGGCACTATATGTTACAGTTACTTTCAGACTTGTACAATACAATATCAGTTCTAATGAAGTTTCTACAGTGTGATTACATTACTTCTTAAATTAAAAATGAATTTATTTTGAAAACAAAAAAGTTACTGTAAGAAAAAGTAATCTGACTAAAGTAAGAGTTCTCGTTTTGGAATCAGGTCAATGTCAAACAAACATTTAATTTATATGTCCCAAAAAAGTTAAAACCATACCATTTAAATCTGCATTTTCAAATCTGACCCAGACTATTTTCTCCTTTTCTTCTGTTAGAGGTGTTCCACTGTAAGCCTACAAAGTAAACAGAAATGTTTCAATAAAAAATGTTTTATAGCTCTAGTATTACTGATGTTCAAGACGAAAAGGAACTTAAATAAAGCCAACCCTATCCCTCTCCAATTCCACCAATCCTACATCTCGGGAACCAACACATTGTGTAAAATTTTTACTCCTAAAGAAAATTCTCCAGGAGTCTGATAATCTTGGTTAAAGGAATTTAACCTATTAAAGAATTGCAGAAACCTAAAATACAATGATCAAAGTCTAATAGGAAGCATCAGTATAATGCAAAGGCACTCAAAAAACTAAATCATCCCCTATATTAGCCAACAAACAAGAAGGCTTCAGAAATAAACAAAACTACTACATGTAGCTATTTAGTCCCAGGTGTTTACGATCAGGTAATTACACACTACCTAGAATTTTCAGAAGTATTACTTCCGGCTTGCCTTCAGTTCCAGGTGGAAGGCAAGGGCCAGAGTTGGGGGTGAAAAAAAAAAAGTACAGTATTACTTTTTCAGTATACCAAAAGCGCACAAAAACTATCATCCTGCACACAATTTGTGTTATACGTAACCTGTTTTAAATTTCCATGCCAATTTACAGCCCCTGTACTGTATCATACAAAGTATTAACTTGTGATTAACACTGATTAACAATGATTGTAACTGCGTCTTTTAAAGTTCAACAATAAGAAAATAAAGCTCAACATGAAAATACTACTAAAAGAATTACTTCAACAGATTTACCACACAACAGAAATTATCTTATAAATCCTTACAATTTCATTGTCTTTTTAAAAAAAAATAAGTGAGCTGTGTATAGAGCAGTCAATTCCTTTGGAGAAGAGGAAAGCCTACCCTAGAGCCAACTAATTCGTCAACTTTATCTTCGACCACCTCATCCTCACTTCCTTCCTCTTCTTTGGGCTCGCTCTTTTCATCCTTGAAAACTTTTTTTAAAAATAAACTTTAGGAGGGCACCTGGGTGGCTCAGTCAGTTAAGTGTCTGCCTTCGGCTCAGGTCATGATCTCAGGGTCCCCGCTTCCTGCTCATTGGGGAGTCTGCTTCTCCCTCTCCCTCTGCCCCACCCCCCTGCTCGTGCTCTTACCCTCCCTCTCAAATAAATAAATAAAATCTTTTTTAAAAATAAATAAATAAATAAATAGACTTTAGGGATACCTGGATGGCTCAGTCAGCTAAGCCTCTGCCTTCAGCTCATGTCATAATCTCAGGGTCCTGGGATGGAGCCCTGCCTCAGGCTCCCTGCTCAACGGGAAGTATGCTTCTCCCTCTGCCCCTTCCCCCTCCATTCCCTCCATCGCCCCACTTGTGTGCGGGCTCTCACTCGAGATTTCTCTCTCTCTCAAATAAATAAAATCTTTTTAAAAATAAATAAAAAATAAACTTTATAGTTTGGAATAATTTTAGATTATTAAATGTAGTACAGAGTTCTGATATACCCCTCAGCCAGTTTCCCCTAATGTTAACTATCTAACCAAATCCGACCTTGCCATGGTACACTTGTCAAAACTATGACACTGACACTGATGCATTACTATTAATTAAGCCTCAGACTTTATTTGGATTTCATCAGTTTTTCCACTAATGTCCTTCTTCTGTTCCAGCATCCAATCTAGAATAGCACAGTGCATTTAAGACAACTTCTTTTTTTCCCCCACATCACGCTCTCCTTTAATCTGGTAAAGCAGTAACATTTTTCAAAATTTCCTTCAGTATAGCAGATTATAAGGCTGCTAATCACCTGCAGCATCATTCAACATTCTCCCAATTCCTCTGCAACATCTGCAGGATGCTCTCCTTTGATTTCTGAGTGGTATGCTGAGCAAAACAAAGTTGAACAAGGGCTTTCACTATACTGGGATTCTTCAACTTCTTTTCTTTCCCCTTCGGGGGAAAATAAGACTTTCAAAACAAGCCTCGAATGCTTTTGCTATGTCTTCAAGTTTTTCTCTCTCCTTAGCGGACATGGTGTTCTCTACTAAGCCTTCTTGAGAAAATTCTGTGAGGCTGCCTGAGGCATCTGAGTGCTGCTTGTGTGCCTTCCTGAAGGTTTGCACAGAGAAGGCACGTGTGGGTATTTTATTCTCAGTGAGGCACATACTCACCCAGCGCCCATCCAGCCGCCACTTGGTATCTTAATAGAGGTCAGTGTACTACTACACCAAAGGTTTCCCCCACCTTCCAGCACCGATTATTAGCCCTCCTTCTCCTACCAAGATCCAACAACTTTAGCCCTCTCACTCAGAATCAAAACTTTCACCCCATTATTGACAGGATTTATTTATTTCTCCTTTTATTCCTTACCCGGTTTCTAACACATACACACATTCATAAGCACAGAGTTAGTGTTGAGCTTTATTTTCTTATTGTTGAACTTTAAAAGACGCAGTTATAATCACTGTCGATATGCTGTATTTATATGTTGTGTGTGTGTGTGTATATATACATATATGTATATATATATGTATATATATAATGTCGAGAAAATAACCTCCCTTGTGTCAAAAAGTATAATTTCTAGTTACAGCAATTAATTCTGTAAGGGTCACATACCATAATTTGCTTGACTGCTATTGACATTTGGGCTGGTTATAATTTTTTACACTGAAAATGCAGAATTTTCACACACATACACTGAAATGAAAAGTTCTGAGCTTTACCTTTCTTCTTTGCTGAATTATTTTTTAATAGATTTTCCTAAGTAAAATTATTAGATCAAAAAGCACAGCTAAAGGCATCTATAGCCATCAGTATCATCTGTTAAACACAATGGGAATTCACTCTATCTGGAAGAGCTAAAGAAGCAGACACCAGTCTAACAACACATTCTCTCCCTTTTGTGGGTATTTGGAAAGCCAGAGGATAATTTCTAGGCTCCAGGAATTTGACGGTTTCCAGAATAGGCAATAGAACATCACATCAGCAAAAAATAGAATTTTCCAAATGGCTGACTGCAAAGTACCACTGGAGGACTCTGGATTAAAGGTGGAAAGAAAGGGGCCATAGGTCACCAAATCTGGCCCACCAACTGTGTTTATAAATAAAGTTTTATTTTATTTTAATACAGCCATGCCTTTTCCTTTACATAAAAAGCAGTGCCAAACAGTTGCAACAGATCTTATAAGAACTGCAATGCTTATCTTCACAGAAAGTTTGCTAACTGCTGCACAAGACCATGAAGCCTTAAGCAAAGGCACCAAATATCCCTTCAACTTCACACGGTGCCCGACCCAGAGTGGGTGCTCAAGTAAATGTCTGCCTGAATTTTTGCTTTCTTTCCAGAGTAAACAGAATAATGACCAGCAGAGCACAAATTTCTTGAGTGAATATTCTAATTCTTAGATCCATGACTACAACTTTATTTCCATAGCTGTTCCTCTGATCCAATCTTCATAATCAATCGCATACATTATCCCCTCCCTAATGTATAATGCTTTAACGACTAAATTAATCTTCTACCTTCCAGCATTTTTACCCCATCAATTTTAACAGCCCCCTATTTTCAATTTATTAGTCAATCTGGGGGCGCCTGGGTGGCACAGCAGTTAAGCGTCTGCCTTCGGCTCAGGGCGTGATCCTGGCATTGTGGGATAGAGCCCCACATCAGGCTCTTCCACTATGAGCCTGCTTCTTCCTCTCCCACTCCCCCTGCTTGTGTTCCCTCTCTCGCTGGCTGTCTCTATCTCTGTCGAATAAATAAATAAAATCTTTAAAAAAAAAATATTAGTCAATCTGGTATTCTTGTTTCTCTAGCAAACTCCCTAACTATTCCCTCAAAGCCTCTGACCACAGCCTCTCTCCTCCAGCCAATAAAAACTGCTTGCTACGCACGGTTTGCACTAACACAAAAGGTGCCTTTGTAAAAATGTGATAAAGAGGCGCTCTAGGGGCAGGCAGATTACAAAAATTTTTAAATGCCCCTTCCTTGGAACCAGCCTCATGCCAGGGCTCAGGACTTGAGAGAAAGGGCAGTGTGGAGAGACCAGGTTGGATTTCAGCCGCGGGCTGCTCTCGAGAATCGCCACTCCGTGCAGAGTCCAAGATGCTCGACAGCCACAGCAGCTCTGCTGCCTGCCATACCCAGCTAGCCAGTTCCCTCCAACACCCCATACCCAACCTTTCCCTTCATTTCAACTGCTATTTCCAATGTCCTTTGGAACTTGACTCTTTCACTCTTCCTTTGCTATGCATTCCCTTAGCAATTACATTTTCAGTCTGTACTATCATGTATAACAGTTACTGAAATGCTGCTATAAGCTCTGCTTGTTTCAGCAATTTGACTTCCCTTAGTAACCAAGTTCCTCAAAAAAGGAAAGCATTTATTATTCCTTACATGCCCCACAGACCTTTTCACTGTGACCTATTTCCATTAAAGTTATCTGAACGTGATAACGGAGTACCAGCATTCCCTGATACTTTCCCTTACTTGATAAATACAACTTACATAATAGAACTGAAATCTGGATTTTAGACTTTTCTAGGATGCTGTCATAAAGCTGGGACACTGGACCTATGAATTCCCTTTTTGAACAGCGTGGTTACAGATAGCCTGGCAGTCAGGAAACACTGACATCACCACAAGGAGAAAATACCTTTCCCTTCAGTCGTTCCACTGGACAGAGAGCTTCCCACGGCCACTGTTTCACAAGAATCACTGGAGGTTCTCACTACAGACACAAGTTACTGGATGCCACCTCAATTCCACGAGTCAAACTCTCTGGGACGGGGCTTGGAAATTATTATTTTTAACACATGTGCCAAGTGATGCTTAGGTTAAATCTGGGCAACAGTGCACTAGATACGATCCCAGGAGGGTTGCTCTCATTCTTTATTCTTATATTTACATAGAGAGAACTCTGTTAGAAGTTAGAGTAACAAGGCATACCCTACTTGGCATAAAAATACTGCTCACCATGAAAGACATGTAGACTTGTGCTCAGTGTAGTATTTAGGTAATAAAATATCTATTTAAGGACATGCAAAGTATATACTTTGCTTTGATCACTTCAGAGAGGCAACATTTAACTAGGACAAGAGAAAGATTCTGGAAATAGGACCCAACTAGGGAGTCCCAAGTCCCATCTCTCAACTAACATCTCACTTTGATTCCTCTTAGGAGAGCAAGTCTTGAGGAATAAGAATTGTGCCACTATCAGCCCAAAACTAAGGCACATGTAATACTAACAAGTATAGTTCGACCCTACCAATGCTCAGGATGCTAAAACATCAGAAGTTTTTCTGAAGTTGATGATACTAGTGGCAAGTTTAGGAGAAAGAACATTTCCGAACTTTCCTGGCCAATGGTAAAACCTACTATTTCTGAAACAACACACTTACCTGCGGAACAACATCCTGTAGAAAAGTCACAACACTTTCCATGTAGGACTGCTCCCTGAAAAAGGGTGAAATGCATAAAATTTATCCTGGCAGCTTAAAACAAAACATGTTAAAGCTCTTTCTACAAGCCTTAAGAAAGTTACTCCTAATATTAAAAAAAAGAAAAAAGACTAACACTCATCAACTGATAATTCTGCTATCCTGCTTTCTAGTTTCTTTGTATATGTTATTAAATGAAATGCAAATGAGATATTAATCTTTTTACATATCATCTCTTCTTAAAAGTCATGCTCTCTGAATTTGACATAGATATCCTAACTTGTATTTGAAGGAGTGATGACACAAGGCTAAGGCAGGACCTTCCTCTTGAGTCAAAGCAAAAGAATTCCCCAGTCGGAGCAACAAAAACTAAGGCTGATGACTCAGTACTTAGTGACCTTCTCTTTAAATTGGTAATGTACCTAGTCCCTCACCTGTATATAGCAAAATCAATCTGCATTTTGCTGCAGGCGCAGGCATTAGGCGATATTAAGAAGTCCTCACAGAATGTTTGTCACAGACAAGACATGGGAAAATATTAAAATGCATGAAAGTGAAGAAAAATGATACTGTTAAGGTCACTAAGATATTTTAAATGGGAAGTATATAGATATCAGCACGTGGGAAAAAAATTCTTCAAAATACCAAATCAAATTCATTTCATTTCATGTGAAAAATTACATTTGAAGAAACTCATATGAGTTATCCTAAATCCTATAAAAAAGCAATATGCCTTAGATAGCTACAAAAACTGATTAGGCTGAAAAAAACAAAACACACACACACAACAATTTGATTAGGCCTGCCTCTCCCACCTCATTTTTCACCCACTCTCCTTACTCTGCTTCCATCATCTGCAACTTCCATTCCTAGAATACACCAAGCTCTTTGAGTCAAGACTTTACACCAGCTTTTTTTCTGCCTGGATTCCTACCCATACTCTTCCGTCCCTTTCATTTCTCCAGCTTAAGTGTCACCTCATCAGAGAGGCCTTCCCTGACAGCCTGAAGTCAGACTCCCCACTGTCATTCTCTATCATAGCACACTGCGTACTAATCAAAGCCTGTAATCACTTTACTTATTCACTGTTTCCCCCCCTAGAATGTAAACTCTACTACACAAAGGACTCCAACTCTCATATTTACCTTCTATCTCCAGAATCTACAAGCCAGTACTTCAGGCATGGAGCAGATGCTCAAGCATTATTTGTTAAAAGAATACAAATAAATAAAAGATTTTTTAAAAACACTAAAATTATGTATTGAATAACAAAAAGCAATATAAGTTGAATACTACATGGTGAGGCAACACAGAATACTGCCTAAGTGCACAGACTCTGGGGACAAACAGCCTGGGTTTGATCCAGGTTCCCCTTCTAAGCTATTCCCAAGGACAATTTACCTAATTTCTCCCTGCTTTGGTTTTCTCACCTGTAAAATGAAGACTGAAAGAGTACCTAATTCATAGCTAATAACATGCTTAATTTGTTGCCATGGTCCATAGTTAGCAAAGAAATATGGCCCAAGGAAATGCAGGAGGAAAAAAAAAGGAAGTATTATATAGCAAAATACTCTATTATACATATATTTTTCTTAGTCTGAGAGGGCAATCTTTATGTAACATGCTAAACTGCCCAAGGGAATAATATAAAATGCTACAATTCCCTTATGAACATTTTAGAAGGTAGAAAACAAGTTTCACCTCCTTATCCAGATACTGAAGAATCTTCACTGTTCACCCTAACCTACTTTATATAGGTCAACTTCCCTATATTTCATTTATGAACATAGCTTGCCTTATCCACATCGGCTCACCCTATTTCCTTTGTCGAAAATGTACTTTTGATTCTAATTGTCCAAACTACTCAGCCTTTAAAGTACATTATGTTAGCTTCTTAATAAAACCCTTTAGGATCTAAAATACTAGAATATCCCCACTAAATACTCCCACTAAAATATTCCCTCCCAATTCTCATGGTTTGCTGGCACCTTTTTTATTGATTACAGTTATTTCAAGTACACATAACTTAAAACCACATTAGATCATATACTCCTATTAAGTATAAATAGGCTTTGGCAAATTAAAATACAGAATGTACTTTTTATGACACTGACTTAGAAACCTTCTGACTGAAACCTAGATAAGAGATATATTTTACATCAGGATCTGGTCAACATATACATACGTATGAACAGTGTGTGTCACAAAAGAATATTCCCAACTATATTTTCTATAATATGTTATTTCATTTTTTAAATAATGGTCCTTATCCACTGAATTGATCTAATGAGCCACCAATTTTTGAACCTGGAGTTTGAAAAAACATTACGCCTCAGGATTTAGCACAGTGCTTTTGAGGTACCCTATAAATATGAATACATTAACTTGATCCTCCAATTATTCCTTTTATTTGGTGTTGGCAATATTTATCATCCTGTGAAGCCAAAATTAAACAGATATTACAAAAGTAGTCAATGTTCAGAAAGGAAACCTGAATGTTAGTCACTATTCTGAGCAAATTTCCTTTAACTTTTAGGATTATCTGAAATTCGCTTACGTAACAGCCTGGGGGCGAACCACAACTCCACCAGTACAACGACTGGGTCTTCTGGGAGAATCTGTAGCCATAGCTTCATTCGTTAAGCCTGTTTCCAGCACAAAGAGATAGAAAAAAAATGGATCATTATTGTTGTGAATCAGGGTAAGGGTTTATGTTTGCTCACTAGAGATCCCTATGGAAAATGCCTAAAATGTAGGAAACCTTCCCAGCAATTCCCATTACATGAGAAACGAGGGAGGTTAGGGGAGGAAGTAGATAAAGAAGTTTTCTAATTATCATGAAATTTTTTTATTTGGACTAGGCCTCAGAACCACAGAACTAGTTAAAACTCTTTCTGGACCCTCTGACCTACTGTTAACATAAGCTAGAAAGGTAAGGGATGGAGAGTCCAGCACAAGATCTCTTAATAAAAACAAATGTGCTATCTCTGTGAGCCAAAATTAAAGAATGTACTAAAATCCTGAAATAGTGAAAAAACACGTGGCACAGTATTTCGAGACCTAATGGAACAGTGAAATAATTAATACCTTCCAACTAAGACTGTTGGGAAACTATGAGCAAGACTGCATACTGTAACCATGTATAGTGACCATTTCACAATATGTACAAATATCAAAACATTATGTTGTACACCTAAACTAATATAATGTTCTATGTCGATTATAGCTACCAAAAAAAAAGGACTGCATGGTCATAATCTAACAAGAGTTTTTAAATCGTATTTGTCAACCCCCTGCTATTGTAACCTAAACACCACAGCCTAAATAAGTAATAAAAACGTATATGACATTAGAAGCCTTATCCTTTTCTGTCACATCACTGAATCCTGATCCTTGAATGTCCAATTAGCATCTGAATCACTTGGGAGGTTTTAAGAGCGTGGAGTGTACTTGGTTAAGGCTAAAAGAGGACTGACAGCAATATTAACGATCTCTTTCAGGGCTCAGGAAAGTCCACAGCCTGGAACTAATCTTGAAAGCCCCTAAAACCATCACTTCTAAGTAGGGAGTATTCTATCACCTTATTTGAAAATTCCCATACTGATGAGTCTCATCTGCTACTACAAAAACACCCATTGCCCCACCTAGCCCAGGTACCCCTTCCTCAGTAGGTATCTTCACCACCAGCCCCTCAGCCCTCTCATTTCCATTCCACCCTTTATTTCCCGAAACACAGCCTCCCAAGAAATATCCTTTAAGGGCCCTGTCTCCCGAGGACGACCCTCGCCAGCCCCTCAGGCCCCACTCTCCTGAAAGACACTAACACAGCTCTACCCACTTAACCTCCAACGCGGAGCCACCGCTGCCCCCGGCCGCCCTCTGGCCCCTTGCCCTTTCTCCCCTCCCCCTCCAAACTCGCTACCTCTCCCTCGTCGAATCCCTGCCAGCCAAGCCCTCTCCCCTCACGCTGCTTGCCCCTCGTCCTCTCCCAGCCTCCCCAAAGCCAGAGCCCCACCAGCCCTCTCACCGGCCGCCCCGCCGGTAAACGCTGTTCTCCAGCTCAAGGCTCACTGTTTGGAGTCTCCCTTTGTGATTGACGGCTACCACTTCCTACCACGCCTCAGCGGAACTACTTTTCTAGCCAATCCCAGAAGGAAACTGGATAAGGCCGGGCACCGCCCCTGGAGGTCAGCTTCGCCAACCAGCAAGTAGGAAAGAGGCGGACCCGCCTCCTGAATTTATCCAATCCGCTGGGGCTCCAGGGGAAACAAAACAGTATGTAAGTTCGGGTGAAGCCGAGGGGTCAGGTTCGGTTGCGAACGCAGGCAGGTAGAGAGAGTTACGAACACATCTGTTTTTCTTTGCAGACAGTACACCTACGTGGCTTTGTCAAAAAGAATCATGCCGCAGACTACTTTGCACTTCAGCTGAGCGTCGCGGGCTGGGAGTCGGAGGTCGGGAGACCGGTCTGTTTACATCGAATTCTCGCGACAGCTAGTTCGAAGCTCAAAGCACGTGGACATGGCAGCTGCCAATCACTTTCTGCTGGCCACTCACCCATCCCGATCCCGCCTTCTGCCCCGCCCTTTTCGATGTGTTTATCTTCCGGGAGCCTAGGCTGGCTTGTGTGGTGGGCTGCCCTAGAGCCCGGGAGGTATTGATGTAAATGAGGGGCGCGGCCGGTGATCGTGTCAATTTGAGCGAGGTTTGTGGAGCCCGCCTGACTCCTTCCTTACCTGTTTCCATCTCCCCTGTGGAAGAGATGGCGATTTCGCTCTTGTTTTGGAGTCAGTTACATTTCTTTTATAAACATGGTATCATTTATTGATTTATTGAACAAACGCTCAGCACAGTCTTAAGCACTTCATAAGTACTATTAAAAGTAATATGGCAGTCCCATGAAGATATAGCTTTTTAATAGGCATGAGGTTGTAACAAACTGGCTGACAGCAGTAAAAATTTTAAGGAGGTTTTACGCACAATGGAGGATGGAAAAGATTAGTAGAGAAACTATCTCAACGGATATATGCAGTTAATCGGGTGCTAGAGAGATAGATGATAGATACAGACACAGATATAAATATAGCTGTAGATATAGCCAAGAAACCATGGATTTGCTCTTGACGCTCTATCGGTGCCAACAAATAGCACACCCAGACTGCTCTTTATCAGGCTAATGTTTGAACATTGGCTAATAAAAGATTCTGAACATTTATCTTCCACTACACACAAATTCCGAGAACCGTCAACCTTCTAAGATTTGCTTCCTACATTAAACCCACTAACTGAAGAATCTTTCCAACATTCTAAATTCCTTCTGCTCTTATTGCTTGCTATCACTCTTACTTCTTTGTTGTATTTGGAATCTTTTGGAGTTTCTCTTGTGCGTATCTCATTTTCCCCAACTAGAAAGTTAACTTCTTCCTAGGCGTTAGAAGAATAAAGTTTTCACATTGTTGAATACCTTTTAACACTTAGCCCTGAACACAACAGGTGTTTCAAAATTCAGACTTATTTTAATTAAGTAATTACTGTTTTCATGTTGTCCAGACCCAGAGCAGGAATAAAGAGGAAATCCAGAGGAAACCAATAAGTAATAATCACAAATGGGATCACCAGCATTTGTATAAGGTTATTCAGTTTACATAGCTGTTTCATATGCATTGTTAAACTTCATAGCTCTTTGACTATTCCTCTATAAAGTTATGGAAAAAAACAAAAAATCATAAAGAATACCCTTGTACACAAGTTCATTCATTCATTCATTCAGCAAATATTTGAATACCTGTTAAGTGCCAGACATGTTCTAAGCTCCAGAGGTACGGCAATAAAAAAATCAATGTGCTTTCCTCAGCCAGAGAATTTACATTCTGATGGGAAGACAGAAATAAACAGAGAAATTCAAGTAGTGAAAAATGCTATGGAAAAAAATATATAATAAGCCAGATAAATAGATGGGTTAATTTAGGTAGTGTCATCAGGGAAGGCCTCTCAGGATATGACATTTGAACAAAGTATGTGAGAAACTACTCTGAGAGAAAAGTAGTCCAGACAAAAGGAACAAGTACGAAGGCCCTAAAGAGGGAATGAATCTTGATTAGGAATGAGAAAAACAGTATGGTTTAAGCAAAGTGAAGTAAGTAGAAAGTGATAGCAAACTAGATAGGAGAGGTAAGCAGTGGCCAGATGGACTATGGTCTTATATAGAACTATAAGGAGTTTCAATTTTAATCTAGGGTGGGAATCTTTTGGAGGACTTTCAACCAGAAAGTATCATGACCAGGGATGCCTGGTGGCTCAGTTGGCTAAGTGTCTGCTTTGGCTCAGGTCCTGGTCCCAGGGTCCTGGGTTTGAGCCTCACTTCTTGCTCAGTGAGGAGCCTGCTTTTCCCTCTGCCTGCTGCTCCCCCTGCTTGTGCTCGCTCTCTCGTGCTCTCTCTCTGACAAATAAAGAAATGGAGTCTTTAAAAAAAAAGTATCATGACCATATTTACATTTCTAAAAGATCATTCTAGCTACTGTACAGAGAATAAACTGTTGGTCAGGGAGGGAACAAGAGTGGAAGCAGTGGGGCAAGTAGGGAAGCTATTTCAGTAGACCAGCTGGGAGATGCTGGTCTAGAACTGGGCGTAGAAGTGAAGCAGTAAAGGTGAAAAGTAGCCAACTTCAAAATATTTTGGAAGAGAAAATGGAAAGATCTAGATATTGGGTTGGTTGTGGGATAGATGAAAAAAAGAGAATCAAGGATGATGTCCGTGTTTTGGGCTGGAACAACTAAGTGATGACATCTATGGGTAAGATGAACACTGGTGAGGTTATACATTTGGGGGACTGAACTTCTGTGCTTTGGTTTCATCCTTTATAAATTGTGAAAAAGACTAGTATGAGCTTCATAGGATTTTTATGAGGAGTAAATAAATTTTAAATTCTTAGAACCAGTTAGAAATTTCTCCAAATTAACTAGTTCTAATTATAAATTAACCAACTACGTCTACTCTTTTTTTTTTTTCACCACAAAAATGGTGTGAGATTCTCTCATGAGACTTCAAACAGAGGGAAAACAAAATTTGTGGAGATCATTTTTTGAGTGGAAGTAACTTAAGGGTACTTAGTACATATTGCCAGCTTATAGTCATTTCAAAGCATTGGGATGTGGGGAAACTTTTCAACAATCTGTTCTTGTGGCTGAGCAATACCAGCTAGGAAACTGATTTTCAGTGTAAAAGAGTGACTTCGAGCCAGAATTCTGTCTTCTTCCAGTTGCTACAATGGCCCATTATAATAAATCATTAATGACTAAAATTGCCTCTCTCATGGCCCTGTGAATCAAAACCAAAATCTCCAGAAAATCATCAAGGAATTATCCGTATGAAAACCAGTTTCAAGATCAGTTTATACTTTATTGTGAGTTTTCATTTCCATAGGATTAAGATTCCTTTTCACTTCAAGCAAGCCATTGCCTCACCCTCGCCACCAAAAACACCTGAACAATAATCACATGATTTAAGCAGTGAAATAATCTGATTTCACATAGAGCTATGATAAACATTAATATTTTAGTTTTTAGTCAAGTGAAAGGAAAAAAACCCAAAGAGGTTTAAAAAAAATAACCATCATCAAACATAGGTTCATCAATTGCATCACTCTGGTTGGGGATTTTGATAACAAGGGAGACTATAAACATGTTATATAAGTAGAAGTGATAGGAAACTAGGAAGGAAAGGGCATATGTGGAATATCTGTATCTTCTGTTCAATTTTGCCACGAACCTAAAACTGCTCTAAAAAATAGTCTATTTTTAAAAATCACATTTCTCTAAAATCCTCCAATTGGGAGGTAAAACTATGCTAATTACTCTCTATATAGACTTTCTTTGGTGCATTTTTAGGTTGAAACTTTTGAACCCTACCTTTTGTAGTATTCTCCTAGAAAGTAAACTTCCAAACTTTAGCAAAACCAACAAGGGTCATGTTACCTCATACCTATCTAATTACAGTAGTACCTGCCATTTGTCTGTCCTGAATGTTACATTACTGTAGCTTCTAAAACAGCATTTTCCCACATTTCTATTCAAAGTTCTAAGTGTTTGTTTATTATGTTGGGCCCCTTCAACCTTCACCCAGCTCATTCTCAGGCCCAGCAAACTTTCTGAAGATAGGGTAATTGCTTGCCTTTCATTCTCTTGAAACTAACTAGTATCTATAAAGTAGCCATGTAATTTATCATCCTAACCAGAGGCTCTATTAACAATTATATACATGCTCCCCCCAAAAAAGTAAAGTAGGACTGTCCCAGGCAAATCATGAAGTATGACTTCCCTTTATCTCTGACACATTAGTACTACTTTGTAACTTTTCTAGTCCATTAATGTATGACTCTATTGTCTATTTAGCTAACATGTAAGCTCTTTAGCAGAAGGGATTATTTGTTTCATTTCTGTTCTCCATAAAGCTCTATTCATTAATAGGAAAAATTACATGTCAGAACCCCAACAATTTATCCTACAGTCTGGAGCTTGTATGTATAATTAAAAGTACCAAAAAGTAAAACTATTGACAAAGACCAAAAATGAGCTTCATCAGCTGTTTTAATGATGCCCAGGTCATAGTTTACCTTCCCCATATATGCCTAACCCTAGATAAAAACTGCTTTAAAATCTGAGAAAACTGAATCTGTATTAACAGTTTTGAGAAGCTAACCATTTAATAAAAATAATATTAGATAACATTTATTTAGCTCTGTATGCCAGTCACTGTGGTATTACTATCTATATTTTATAGATGAGGACCAAGACACAAAGATGTTAAGCCATTTAGCTCCAAGTGTAGGCACAGCGGTGGAAGTGCGTGGTTCCTAAAGCCCCAGCTTTCTCCCCAGAGAGTTGAAAAGGGGAGCCCCAGAGAAGGGGAAGGTACCCTGGAGACTGTGGGGAGGGAGGAGCTCAGGAGAGTGACCTCACAGAGTACAAAAGCGGGGATCAGATCCTTATTAGCATATCAAAGACTTTGAGAACTTTGAAAGAACCAGGAAAATCTAACTCACATGGAGAAAGCAATCAACAGAGGCTCACATAGAAGAACTCACGTAGAAAAAACAATCAACAGATGCTCACATGATTTAAGCAGTGGTGAAATAATCTGATTTCACATACAACTATGATAAACATTAATATTTTAGTTTTCAGTCAAGTGAAGGGAATACCTTAATGACACAGATTATCTGACACTTTAAAGCAGTACTGTAAAAATGTCCTGCAAGCAATTGTGAACTCCCTTGACATGCATGAAAACACAGAACATCTCAACAAAGAGAAAGTAGAACCAAATGGGGGAAAAAATTAAAATAAAGAAACAAAAGGAAATTTTGGAACTCAGAAATATAACATCAAATGTTCTAACAAAAGGAAAAACAAAGAGTTACAAAGAAGGAAGAAAAAGGAGGTGCCTGGGTGGCTCAGTCATTAAGCGTCTGCCTTCAGCTCAGGTGATGATCCCAGGGTTCTCGGATCAAGCCCCATGTCAGGCTCTCTGCTCATCGGGGAGTCTGCTTCTCCCTCTCACTCTCCCTCTGTACTCTTTCTCTCAAATAAATAAAATCTTTAAAGAAGAAGAAAAAGAATGTGATGCTGAAAAAAAGGGGTGGTGGCTGAAAACCTCCTAAGTTTGGTGAAAGATATAAACCTACAGATTCAAGATGCTCAGCAAACCCCAAGCAGAAAACCTTAAAGGAATCCACGTACAGGGTCTTGAAAGCAGCCAGAGAAAAACAATGCATTACCTACAAGGGAACAATTTGAATGACTACAGATTTTTCATCAGAAACCAGAAAACAATACTAGAAGAAAACCTAGAATATCAGGAATGAAAAAAGAAAAATAGCGATGGTAAATATCTGGATGAATATCACAGACTGTTCTTCTCTTGAGTTCTTTAAAATATTTGATTTTTGATAGCAAAAATTATAACATTGCCTGATGGGGTTTTCAATATATACAGACATGACAGCTATAACATAAAGAGGAGAGGATAATACAGTGGTGTTTTCTACATTGCACTTTAAGTGGTAAAACAGACTTAAGTAGACTATCAAAGTTTGCGTATTGTCATCCCTAATGCAACCATTCATATAGCCAAAATATTTTGCCTCAAAGATTAAAATTCAGGGCACCTGGGTGGCTCAGTCGGTTAAGCATCTGTCTATACATAGATTATCACTGAAAGAACACAAAAAGGGGGAAATGTTGGCTGCCTTGGGAACTGAGGTGGGAGTTTTTCATTATGTACCATCTTATACATCGTAAATTTCCCATAATATATTATACTACTGATCTACATTACATTGGCAAATAAAATTAGAAAACAAAAGACAAACATTAAAACATTATTTGTGATTGCATAACATCTTCAGCTCCTTAAAGAATAGGCCTAAACACAATCCTAGGAACAGACACAGAAAAGGGCTAATCTTAGCATTTGCAGTTGTGTCTTAAACCAAAAATGTTTCTAGTATTAATAGCTACTAACTACTATATGGAATTGGAACTCCATTGTACTAAAAATGTGATCTAGGAAAGAAGTAATACTGTAACATTTTTACATTAGAAACTGATTTGAAAAATAAAGATTACATAATCCATTACTCTATAATCAAATGGAAATTTTAATTTCATGTAGATAAAGGATTTACAATCAATCACTGGCAGAAAAAGTCAAAGTAGCTAAATGAATTTTCTTTTAATATACATACAGATTTGTTGCATTTCTAGTTTGTGCAGCTAAGATGGTATCACGGGTCTAAAAGATGGGGAAAAAACAAAAAATAATTTTTTTTAAAAGATGGAAAAAACCCTTCACAATAAATTGACTTCAAAAGTGTCTACTAGTTGCTATGTCTCTGTCTTGGAAAGATCTGAAAAACAAACTCTTCAGGGCGCTTGGGTGGTTCAGTTGCTTAAGCATCTGCCTTCGGCTCAGGTCATGATCTTGGGGTCCTAGGATTGAGACCCACTTCAGGCTCCCTGCTCAGTGGGGAGTCTGCTTCTCCCTCTCCCCGTCCCACCATTCGTATGCTTGCTCTCACTCTCAAATAAATAGAATCCTAAAAACAAACAAACAAAAAACAAACTCTTCGGTAATTAAAAATCCTTCTTAAGAGCTAGCCACAGGTAATGCTTTACCTGGACCCCTGGTTCTCAATCTCATTACTGAAGACTGTTATGCTTCCAATTGTGCAGTTCCTAGCATATTGTAGATATTGAATGTACAAATTAACTCTTCAATCTCTTAAGATGTCTTGTTTTAAATTAATTATTTTCTTATTGTATAACAATTCATCACACCAAAATGACATACTCTTTGGTGTCTTAGTTTTTTCCTATATTACCAAAGTATAGTTTTATTCATTTTTAAGTGCAACATAATATTTCATCAAATGTTTATAAGCCATAACTGACTTCGCCATATTCTTAACCATATTCTTAGATATTTAGCCTGTTTCAATGTATTCTAAATTAAAATTTAAAAGTCAAGAGTACAAAAATAAACATTACATGTGTTTTTAAGTTGTTAAAGCATGATCAAGGCAAAATAGAAAGTTTGTATCATTAAAACAAACCAATGACAAAAATCCAGCAACATCAGGAACAGTTCACTGATTTATTAGATGAACAAACATATATCCATATAATCAATGAAAACTGTACGATATATAAAATAATTTAAGAAATGTCGGGAATTAGCAGCACCATCCGTTATTGAAATAGCAAGAAAAACTTCACATATTTTATGCAAACACGAGAAGAAACTACTTTAAGACCTAATAATGCCATTGAGTGTCTGGGATGATTGAGAAGGGCACCTTTTTAGGCAAATACACCTCCTTCTACTCCAAAGATTTGGCGAGTATATCTGATGATTAATGTTTCAGAAAAATGCTACTGAATTAAGAGATACTGCATAGTATTTAAATTAGAATAGGGAGACTAACACCAAGCTACTTTCAGCATGGCTCAAGACTTCTGCTATGAAAAATTTAGTTCTGAATTATGAAATTAGAAATAAAAAATAATTTTTAAAAGACACTAGCTGTCTCTAAGAAACATTAAGTGGAACACAGGTCACTATGAAAATACATCACTTTTCCAGTTTGCTTAATAATTTACTTTAAAAAGTTGTGTAGTTTTCATCACAAGTGACTTATACAAATTTCTTAATAAGCATTTTTAAAAGTTTAAATGTATTTCTAAAATCTAATAGATTCTTTTGATTTTTTTTTAACCTTTAGCCCTGTTGTTACATTTATTGTGTATCAGAGTAAGAGACTGAGTTTGTGCGAAGTATACAAATTTACACACATTTTACAGCAACTTATATCCTACCATCTACAAAATTCACATTTATAATACAAGCAAGTACAAGGCCAGGATAAAACTGTTGAATTCCAGAAAGTCAAACTGTATACTATTTTTATTTTGTCCCCTTAAAAAAAGTTCAAGTTCGGCACCAACTTCGAAAAGCCCTCTTAAATCCTAAGTTTGGGAAAAAAACCACTTTTCAGATACATTTCAGCAGACACAAACAGTTTTTCTGTGCTGATGAAGTAAAGGATTTCCAATTTTCTTCTGGCCCCGAAGTCTGCGCCGCATGGTAAGTTTAACAGAGTTCTTTCGCTGGGAGCTCGTGGGGAGGCTTGCAGGCTGAGCACCACTACTTCGACTTAACCCATTTCGTCTATGCTTCTTCACAAGAGGGCCAGAGTTGGACTCTTCTAATGTCCTTTTAAAGTTTGCTGGAGGGGTTCTTTCAACTTCTTGGGCTTTCATCTGACCTGGAGTTGACATCTTTAAATTTTTTTGGTCCATGATGGTATTTGTTGAATTGGTAGGCACAAGGCCAACTGACAGGCTATTATTCAAAGAATCATGTATCCTTAACGTCAGGGCTTTAGTGCAATTTTCTTCAAGTGGCTCTGGATCTTTTGAGGGTATGACTGCTGCCTGGACACTTCCTCGAGCTACCTCAGCTGGGACTTCTAAATAATTCTCTGAGAAGGCATTACTACGAACAAGGGCAGGTACATGGTCCTGAGAGCTCAGCCGTGGCCACGGGTCCTCCTCCAGTGACTGAAAAACAAGAAAGTAAGCCAAATAAATAATCTATCCTAGAATTCAGCTTAACCATTAGGGAGATGAAGAAACTCCATTAGAATAAGTGACAAATCTGGTTGGTTGGTTGATTTCCTACTTTCCTAATTTTTTTTTCCTATATTCTCATCTCTGAATATTCAGTAGTACAGAAAATATAAAGTGCAACATTAAAGCAATAATGTCATACTGCAAACTCATATTGCTGCTTTGTACCTATCTCCCAAACACCAGAGGCTATTCTAGGACTTGAGAAAAGCAGGATGTCTGGGAACCTAGAGAGCAGGGCTGGGGAAATCTCAAAGAAATAAATGAAAATCATATGGAAACTTTCAGGTATTGGGTTTTTTTTTTAATATTTCATTTTATTTATTTGACACAGAGAGAGAGAGAACAAGCAGGGGGAGCAGCAGAGGGAAAGGGAGAAGCAGACTCTCCGCTGTGCAGGGAGCCCCATGCGGGGCTTGATCCCAGAACCCTGGGATCATGACCTGAGCCAAAGGCAGACACTTAACCGACTGAGCCACCCAGGTGCCCCTCAGGTATTGTTTTTTTAAAAGCTTGACAAGTCATTCACATATGCACTACCCCTTTAGATATAGTACTCTAGATCTACATATACTCAGAATATTTTTCCCATTGCCAGATAGATATTTTTCCTATCAAACCCAAATCTCCCATAGTACTAATATTTTATAAAATCATTGTCTTAATAGTTTCTCAAGAACAGACTTTATGCATAAATACTATGTCTCTCAAGTATATAACATTTCCCTCAAATCTTTTTCTCTTTTAATCAAGTAGTTTATTAAAATATTAGTATATTCTGAAGTAAACCCTTTTGTGGAAGGGTAAATGAAAACATATTATCTGGTCTTCCTCTGATATAAAAATCCCTTAGAAAGAAATGCCTTTCAAAAAAGTGCTACATAAAAGTATACTTGCATTTCAATCTCACCATAAACATGAACATGCTTTAATGGAAAAAAATATATTGACTTTAGGTCAAATGGAAACTGGAGATGAGAAACCCTAGTTCCTAATTTGGAAAGGCCTCAAATAGACTGTTGTTGCTGCTGCTGTTTTTTTGTGGGGTCTTTTGGTTTTGTTTTGTTTTTTTTTAAACTGAGAAAATACTCCTTCTTTCTGCAGTCATTGATTCATTTATCTTACATTGCATAGTTTATTGAAAGCACAATTCTCTTTATCTGTTTTATTTTATTGTTTAAATATTTTATTTATTTGACAGAGAGCCAGAGAGAGCCAGAGAGCACAAGCGGGGGGAATGGCAGAGGGAGGAGAAGCAGGCTCCTCCCAACGCAGAACTCGATCCCAGGACCCTGGGATCATGACCTGAGCCGAAGGCAGCCGCTTAACCCAACTGAGCCACCCAGGCACCCCTCTTCTTATCTGTTTTAACACTGAATAGATGTTGAGTAGCAACCTTATTTCAAAGTACCAGTGTTGAGAAAGGATAACAAGATAGTCTTCATTCCAGGACACTTACACATGGCTTTCAATAATATCAGCAAGACATGTATGTGAGTTTATCCTTCTGCATTAGGTTGGTTCCAGTGCCTACCCTGGTCACAAGCAGGCTCTGGATAATCACAGAAAACTATATCTACTCATAAGAAATTGTTGAGCTACAGTCTGTCCTGCTTTAATACAGAACACGGATTTACAACAAGACGAGGCAGACAGAGAAGACTTCCTACTACCAATCACATCACTAATTTAGGCATAAGAAAGAAAGTAATAACCAAGCCATTGACAGGAATAGAACATACAGCTCTAGTTTGTAAAACAAGGTTAGATATTAGATGGAATTCCTTTATAAGAGAAAACCAATGGAACAATTTCAGAGTTAACACAATTTATTATAATTTCTGTTGCATTGTGTCTTTTTAAATTCACAAGATTATTATTCTGACACCACATGTGTGCTGGCTTTTCTTCCCCCCACTTTCTCCTTGAACTTTTCCTTTTCCTGCTCTTTTTATTGGCATTCTGTGGGAATACATTGCATCTGTTAGCCCAAGCAACTGCTTAGACTTCTCAGACTCATCCCAGTTTAATTACTTGAATTGCTAGATCTTCTTACATGTTCATAAAACATGTGATATTGAGATATTACCTCCTAAAAACAAAAACTTTAAAAGTTTCACTACTTCAGAGATCAACTTCCTTGCTCCACCAATCTTACAATCCAACATTAAACAACTAATTGAAAATTGTGCCTAGAACACAATTGAAACTAAACGTTAATTTTCTGAAAGAACCCCCTTCCTCATTCCTCCTTCCAATAGCTTTTGGCTTATTACAAAACAGCTAAATTGGGATGTCTGGGTGTCTCATTTGGTTAAGCGTCTACCTTTGGCTCAGATCATGATCCCAGGACCCAGCCCCTCATCGGGCTCCCTGCTCAGCAGGGAACCTGCTTCTCCCTCTCCCCTTGCCTGCTGCTCCCTCTGCTTGTGTTCTCTCTCTTGCTGTCACATAAATAAATAAAATCTTTAAAAACAACCAACCAAACAAACAAAAAAAAAAACAGCTAAATTTAGTTTTGTCCTAAAGAAAGGACAGAAGAAAATGTGTGCCAGAGTAATATATCACTTAAACAGAGGTATTTCTACCACATCCATCCCAAAACAAGGATCTGAATACTGGTATATCTTAGGATCCATACAGAAGTTGACATGTCTATAAATAGATAAACCTAGTTTCAAATGCCTACTCTAAATGTGGGAAAGTCTTAAAAACCAAACTGACCAAAATGTCATTCTATTTATCTAGATGTTACTAAATATGGGATTATTTTAACAAGAAAATAAATCAGATTATGGTTGTCAATTAAGATAAAACACAATTTCTTAGGCAGAGATTTGTCTTTATTTACTTGTTACGTCAGAGCTAACAACACTAACTATTCTGAATGGCTCCAAATATTTTCTTATATTTTGGTGGGGCCAACTGATTAACAACCAACCAATGCCTAAATATAAGTTAGTGCATACATAAATCTCCTTACCTTTATTATTATTAGATCATTATGTTTCCAGATTTTTAGAAATAATTTTTTAAAAACATTTTATGTGGAGCGCCTGGGTGGCTCAGTCGGATGGGCAATTAACTCTCGGTTTCAGCTCAGGTCATGATCTCAGGGTCATGAGATGGAGCCTGGTGTTGGGCTCCGCCCTGGGTGTGGAGCCTGCTTAAGAGTCTCTCACTCCATCTCTCCCTTTGCCCCTCAATCCCATGCATGCTCTTGCTCTCTCAAAAATTAAATACATACATACATACATACATAAAAGGAAGTCCTCAGAAGTCCCAAGTATAACAAAACAGTTATCGATACTACTAATTTTAAGTAGGAAATACTGGGATGAAATCAGAAGAAGGGAAATATAGTACTATTTAAATTTGTTTATTTCATAGCATATCTTAAACTCATTCAAAATTATGAGTAAGAAAGGAATAATGTTTCTTGTCCATGTTATTCAACAACCAGTTCTAAGATCTGATATCCCAGGTCCACTTCAATCTTGAGTCTATATGATCTTATCCAAATTGCTTAATTTCTCAGTCTTATTACCTATAAGATGGAATAACATCTGTACTAGTTACTTATTCGGTTTATGAAGTTCAAATGAAATATATATGAAAGTACTTCACAAACTTAAATGTTTACAAATGTTCATAGTATTAGAAGGGGATCATTAAAATATTGTTAATGTACATCTCCTTTCCATTAGGTGCTGTATGCACACCTGGCATTCAGAACAGTACTGATGTGATGATGAATCAATGATAATAAGTTACATGACAAAGACCCATCACTTCCCTGAACCTAGCTCAAATCCAAAATCCTATGATATGAAGAATTTGAAAAACCAAAGAAATTCTGTCTATTAAAAAAACTCAAATACTATAGAGAACTATATACCTTGACTGGTGGTGTAGAACATGGGGAAGGAGTCATCACGCAGGTTTCTTGACTATTATAGGAAGGACTATCAGTCAGGTTCAGATAGAGCTCATCTTCACTGGTGAAATTTCCCTGACTGTCCACTCCTGGAGAAATGCAGATCACTATAGCACTAGTATTATCTGCTCGAAGCATACGCTGCCTCCAGCGGCCTAGTGCTCGATTAACAAGCATTTTGGCACAAGATTGTCCATGCTCACCCTGTATTTAAAAGAACAAGGAGAAAGAAGGTTAACAACTCAGATTTAGTTCTCACTACATCTGTATCAAATTAAAAAAGAGGTATTCAATATAGCTTAAATTAAATTTCCAAAATTTCAAACATTATCCACAGTCCCCGTAACTATGTTAAAATAATACTGCTCTAATTTTTTTAAAAAATAAGACAAGGCCTTAACCCATGGTTAAATTTCACCTGTATTTTTATCTTTTTGGTAGCAAGAAACTCAGTCTTCACTGTAACCTTAATTAGGAAAAGTTATACAGAAGTTATCTAAAATGGGAAGTTAACATCAAGTTATTACAGATAAACAATTCACAAATAAGATAATCAGGCATGGCAAAAACAAAAAACAAAAACCCTCACTGCAAAGGGCCAATTTCTTCCTAAAATAATATTTTCTGCAAATCAAAGACAATGATCCAACATAAAAATTGTCAAATATGAACAAAATCCAGAGACAAGAAAATATAAACAATTGTTAAACATATACAGTTGATCCTTGAACAATGTGGGGTGTTAGAGGTGCCAACTCTCCCACACAACTGAAAATCCATGTATAGCTTTTAATTCCCCTCAAACTTAACTACTAGTAGCCTACTGCTGACAGAAGCCTTACGAATAAAATTAAGTTGATTAGCACATATTTTGTATGTTATCTGTATTATATACTGTATTCTTACAATAAAGATAGAAAAAAAAGACAATTATAAGGAAAATACATGTACAGTGCTATACTATAAAAATCCATGTTAAGTGGACCCACATAGTTCAAACTCATGCTGTTTAAAGGTCAACTATGTATAAAAATGATGTCACTCATATGAGGAAAAAAAGCAATATAATAAGTGGCTATAGTATGGAGACCAAATGCATACCAACAGAAAGAGTGGCGGGGGGGAACCTTAAATCATCTCACGTTAGGGGCGCGTGGGTGGCTCAGTCAGGTAAGTGTCTGCCTTCGGCTCAGGTCAGGATTCTGGAATCCTGGGACTGAGCCCCATGTAGGGTCCCTGCTCAGAGGGGAGTCTCCCTTTCCCTCTGCTCTTCCCCCCTGCTTATGCTGGCTCTCTTTCTCAGATAAATAAATAAAATCTTTTAAAAAATGATTTCATGTTACCCAAAATAAATGTAGCGGAATAAAACTTTTAGCATCATACACATATTCAATACATGGATTCAGTAACTACTAAGTTTCAAAAAATGGAAATGAAAATTATATGCTCCAGAATATAGGGCCATATATCTTAAAAAGTATCTCTATAGAAATAATGTAAACATTAATGTACTATAAATATAAAATATTAATATAACTTACTATAATACATACTATATAATATATATTAAAAGCACTATATAAAAAAATATAAGTACTTTTTGTCATCTCTATACCTGAAGTTAATATATTCGAAATGGATAAAGAACTGTGGTTTTTCATCCTTTCCTTGGGAAAATGGGGAATCATCTTTATTTGGGGTTATCTGATCTTGGGTATATTACAGTATTCCAACCCATTATTGATGGCAAACTGCAAATAACTCCTCTCAGCTGCCTTATAATCTTTGCTGCCACCCATTGTCTGTCATTGCCAACTTTGCACTGGTAATTTTGTTAAGGGCCTAGAAGGTTTTCCTACACCTACTAACAATAGAATCCTTACATTCATTATCAACTATCCTCTATTTTAAAAATACATATTGAAAATACAGCTTTTCAGTAACTCTCCACTAACTGAATATAAAGACCTAACTTCCTAACAGCATTTAAAACCATTTTGTCTCCTCTCTTCCAGTCACATCAAGCTATACTTGTGAAACCTGAATATGTCAAATTTGTCTCTCTTCGACTTCACACATTTTATTCCTTTTCCTGGAAAGCTTCTCTCTCCTCACTTATCTATTTACCTGGTAAATTCAATCCCACCTTTAAGAATTGCTCAAGTATCACTCTTGTCTAAGAAACTTTCTTATGCAATCTTCCCAGGTTTCCAGTCTTCTCCCTCTCAGTTCTCGTAACACTTGTTCTAAATATTGTTATATGAATGCTTCCTTCAGTACTAATTCTAAAGCCACTCTAGTGTTTATGAATAGGTTCTCTCAATCTGGCTTATGACCTTATCATGCCACTGAAATGTTTCTCTCTCTCATCATTAAAGAATTTTATAGACAAAAGAATCTTTATTTTATTTACTCTTTCTTTTACACCTGATGTCACTAACCAAATGCAACATGTTAGCCCCAAGGCTATAAAAATGAATTGAGACACAACTCTTCTTACCTTTAAACAACTCACAAATCAAGCAGGGGTCCTGACAGCTATTTACATATCCTACTTATAACAATATGGTAAATGCTGAACAAGGACCATATTCTATTTACCTAGTACCTGATGTTAGCTGGGTGAATGGCAGCAATTTAATACAAATCCTTTCATTTTTGACTTTTTTCCTGCCAAAATATAGCTTTACCATTCCTGCCATCTGAGAGAAAGATCATCTTTTCCAAGAATAGCCCTTCCCCTTGATTCCAGTTAAACTCTTCATCCTCTTCACCCTTTTTATTGAAGGTCACTAATGAAAGATCCTAACTGTAAAACCCAATATCCTGTTCTCATCCAGCTGCCTCTACTTCTTTGCAGAATTTGACACTGCTGCCTACTACCCCCAAAACACTCTTTTCTTGCCTTCAACAC
Organism: Ursus maritimus; assembly: GCF_017311325.1. Taxonomy (NCBI): domain Eukaryota; kingdom Metazoa; phylum Chordata; class Mammalia; order Carnivora; family Ursidae; genus Ursus; species Ursus maritimus. The sequence goes on from NW_024424897.1 coordinate 34,511,212, forward strand.
CATCACACTCTTCTAATTTTCCTTACTTTGTCACTGCTCAGAATGAAGAGGAAATAAATTTGCAAGCAGGTCAGGAAGGAAAGAAAAGGATTTTCTCATTGATGGTTGTTTCTTGGTTTGCAATTGACTGATAAAAAGATGGATGACATTATTACCATGTAACTCAGCAATCCCAGTGCTAGGTATACACTTAAGAGAAGTGAAAACATGTCCACACAAAAACTTGTATGTGAATGTTTACAACAGTCATTCATAAGAGCCCCAAAGTGGAAACAACCCAAATATCCATCAACTGGTGAACGGATGGATAAATTAAATGTTGTATATCCGTTGATGGAAAATTACTCAGCCCTAAAAAGGAATAAAGTACTTTTATTTACAAGCAACAGGGATGAACCTTGAAAATATGCTTAAGTGAAAGAAGTCAAATACAAAAGGTCACATATTGTATGATATCATTTATATGAAATATCCAAAACAGGCAAAAATACAGAGACAGAAAGATCAGTGGTTGCTAGTGGGTGGGGATAGCAGGAAATAGTGAATGACTGCTAGTGATTATGGGTTTTGGAGGCAGTGATAAAAATGTTCTGGAATGAGATAGTGGTGACGGTTGCACAACTTAGAGAATATACTACGAACCACTGAGTTACACATTTTAAAAAGGTAAATTTTATGGTATATAAATTATAGCTCAATTTTTTAAAAAGGATTAATGAGGTTTCATAGGCCATTAAGCCAAGGGCTGTTAATAACAAAGTCTGTGGTTGCGTGTTTTGTTATCTAGTTTCATTTATTTATATCTGTCTCATTTCCCTGACGAGCTGCAAAGTTTGCTTTACGTAATTCTAGAGCCAGGCAAACGCAAGTATCTACTCAAAGTGAACATCCTTAGACCTCTGACAAAGCAGAACAATGTATAGACAACAATATCAAATTATTGAGTCATTTCTCACCATTAAATATTTTTTCTCCTCTTGGTCCTGGCACATTGAGATGGCATCCTGTGGTGGAATCATATTCCAAAGTCCATCACTCCCCAAGATAATATACTTGTGCTTCTGGGGATCAAGAGTGTGGACACTTGTGTCTGGTTCAGGTGACACCACAAACTCACCACTGAAGAAATCATAGCTCCACAGATCACCTTGGGAGGGGGCAGAAATAAGAAGCAAGAAGTGTTACTTCCAAGCTAGTAATATCTTGTCAACAGATTAAAGGAGAAAACCTACATGTTCATCTAAATAGATGCAGAAAAGCAACTGATAACATTCAAAATCCATACATGATTAGAAAAAAAAAAACTTCTTGGTGCACCTGGGTGGCATACTCAGTTGAGTGTCTGACTCTTGCTTTCAGTTCAGGTTGTGATCTCAGGGTCATGGGATTGAGACCTGCAACAGGCTTCCCACTTCACGGGGAGTCTGCTGGGGAGTGTCTCTCCCTTTCCATCTCCTACCCACCCCTCAGCTTGTGCTCTCTCTCTCAAATAAAGAAAGCTTAAAAAAGAAAAAAGGAAGAAAGAAACGATTTACTTTTCTGTGATACATAAGACAAAGTAAGTGGAACAATATAACTTTTCTTTTACTCCCCAAAAC
>NW_024424897.1:34512816-34518354 GCF_017311325.1 Ursus maritimus
TGGGGAAAGAGTAGACAAAAGGGAGAAAACATTAACCTCTGCCTCTTTTATTGTGAAATACTCTGGGTAAAGACCTAAATTAAAAGCAAAAGGTTTGGGGCACCTGAGTGGCTCAGTCAGTTAAATGTCTGCCTTTGGCTCAGGTCATGACCTCAGGATCCTGGGACTGAGCCCCACATTGGGCTCCCTGCTCACAGGGAACCTGCTTCTCCCTCTCCCCCTCCCTGTTCTCTCTTGCCTTCTCTCTCTCTAATACATACATATAATCTTAAAAAGAAAAATTAAAAATACAACACCAATTTAAGATGGATGGTGATGATGGTTGCACAACACTGTGTAAATGAACTTAATACCACCACAGACCTGTATACTTAAAATGGTTAAGATAGCAAAATTAAATATATTTGCCATAATTAAAACATACACAAATTTAGTTGTTTCCACTCCTACTCTGTAATAGTTTAGTCTTGTTCTTAAGACATAACTCTTAACCATAACCTTAAAAAAATGCAGTATTTTCTCATTTTATCTATCTATGCCTCTTATTCCCGTATCTGTGTTCCAGTTACACTGGCCTTCGTCAGAGTCCCTTATTATATTCACCATCCTTCCTCATATCACAGAGCTGCTCACAAACGCAGCTCCTATGCTTACAACACATGTTCCTCCTCTCTTAACAACTAGTAATTCTTCAAACTTCAGCTCAATATCAAATATCTCTTGCCTCTCTAGCTAGGTATAATACCCTTATTTTAAGTTCTCATTAGCACATATACAAGTATTTAGAGATGTAGTTTTTCAGCTTTTTTTGTGATCGGATGAAGGCCTCTCCCCTTCTCTAAACTATAAGCTTCCATGAAGACAAAGACCACATGCTCAGCAAGGAATAAATGATTTGCAAGATTCACATACAATTCTATTAGGCAGCCACTAGAAGGCACCTTTGCTACATCTGTACTCAAATAATTCTAATCCTCGTGAGTGCCTAAAAATGGTACCAATTTTCTGTTAAGCAAACTTCTCTTTCCCAAAAAGCTAGATGAAAAATGGCCATAAACCAGAAGAATGGTGCAAAATACTATAATTTACTATGAGCCAATAAGTATTACCATGCAACAAGTTAAACTTTATTTTTTTTTAATATTTTATTTATTTATTTGAGAAAGAGAGAGAGCACAAGTGGGGTGAGCATCCGAGGAAGAAGCAGACTCCCTGCTGAGCAGGGAGCCGATATGAGACTCGATCCCAGAACTCCAGGATCATGACCTGAGCCGAAGACAGACGTGTAAAGTCTGAGCCACCCAGGCGTCCAACAAGTTAAACCATAAAAACTAAAACCGCAATTCTTAATAAAATTTTTTCCAATTGTCAAAATAAGGACTGGAAGAGTAATGTGACAAAGCGTGTTTTTAGCTTAAGTGTTCAAATCTAAAAGCTATTAATATTTCTGAGGAGAAAATATGTGATAGAAAAGTAAAATCAAGAGAAAAAAACAGCAATTTTTTCATTACTGAAACAATTTAATCTCTCCTACATTGGTCTTTTTATATGAAAAGATTCATTCATTTCCTTATATATGCTTACAAAATTATATTAAAATAAAAGTAACATTTGTAGGACATTACTATAGTAATTATATTTTATGTTCTACACAGAGTTTTCACTGCTCTAGTGGATCTTTCCCTTCTATTGTTTCTTCCCTTTTTAAAATAACAGCAGCAGGGACTCCTGGGTGGCTCAGTCAGTTAAGCATCTGCCTTCGGCTCAGGTCATGATCTCAGGGTCCTGGGATCGAGCCCCGAGTTGGGATCTCTGCTCAGTGGGGAGCCTGCTTCTCCTTCTCCCACTGCCTGCCTCTCTGCCTACTTGTGCTCTGTCAAATAAATAAAATATTTTTAAAAATTTTGTTAAAAACATAAAGTAACAGCAGCAAACCCTCTCTTGACCCTTTACTTTCCACTCCAACTGAAGTTCCATTTCTCTCCTTCCCTTTACAATAAAACTCCTAGGAAGAGTGTCTAAACTTGCTATATCAAATTGTCCTCCTCTTGCTCTTTCTTGAACCAACTCCAGTCATGACTGTGGTCTCACTATCCCACCAAAGCTACTTTGTCAAGGTCATCAATGACCTCCATGTTGCTAAACCCAGTGGTCACTTCTCAGTCTTCCCCTTACCTAATCCATCAACAGTATTTTAAATACGCCTATCAATGCTACTGGCTCTCAAATTGCTATCTCCAACCTAGACCTCACCTACTGTCAATTTTAAAAACCAGTAGCCAACTGGACATCACCACTTTTATATCTGATAAGCACCTCGAAGGTAACCTGCTAAAAACTGAACTCCTGACCTCCTTTTACAACTGATGTTCCAATATTTGCTATATCAGTTAACAGCAACTCAAACCTTCTAAGCTGCTCAGTTAAAAAAAAAAAATCATTAAATAGTAAGGACATCTGCATTTGTTGTTCCTTCTGCCTAAACTCTCTTGCCCCAGAAACCCATAGGTCTCAATGCCTCATCTCTTTATTCAAATGTCTTCTTTTCAGACCTCCTCTACCCACCCCATTTAAAAATTCTTCTTCAAATGAAATGCTATGAAAGCAGATGTCTCCCAAATAATGCTCTGAATTTAAGCCTAGTACTTTATATTTATTCCTATTAAGTTTCACATTATTACTGCCAGCCTTTTTTTATTTTTTTATTTTTTTATTTTTTTAGATTTTATTTATTTATTTGACAGAGACAGCCAGCGAGAGAGGGAACACAAGCAGGGGGAGTGGGAGGGGAAGAAGCAGGATCCCAGCGGAGGAGCCTCATGTGGGGCTCGATCCCAGAATGCCGGGATCACGCCCTGAGCCGAAGGCAGACGCCTAATGACTGCGCCACCCAGGCGCCCCTGCCAGCCTATTTTTAAAAACATTTTATTTGGAGGTCACATCAAATGTACAAAGTTACAAAAATAAAAAATAGGACAAAAAACACCAACATACTCTTCCACTCTACTCAGATTCACCTATTGCTGACATTTTATCTCATTTGCTTTATACATAAACATTGTGTTTGTGTGTATATGTAAAACAAAACTTTTTTTAACATTTTATTTATTTATTTTAGTGGGGGAGAAAGAAAGTACACGAGTGGGGGAGGTGCAGAGGTAGAGGGAGAAAAAGAATCCCAAGCAGATTCTGCGCTAAGCTCAGAGCCCGATATGGGGCTCAATCCCAGAACCCTGAGATCATGACCCAAGCTGAAATCAAGAGTCAGACAACTTAACCGACTAAGTCACCCAGGTGTTTCTGTAAAAAATATTTTAAATCATAGCTCTTAACCCCTAAATACTTCAATGTGTATTTTCTAAAAACAAGAATATTTTATTATCAGATGGTTTAATACTGTCTTTTATAGGCTCTAGCCTAAAATCAGGAATAGCATTTACTTGTGACATTTCTTTAGGTTATACATTCTTGGCCAGAATACTACATAGGGAATAGTGTCAGTCTCAGCACTATTCCTCATTAGTGATGGTAATTTGGTCATTAGGCAAGGTGCTGCCTGATTTCTCTATTTTCTAATTACTATTTTTTCTTTTTTTTTTTTTAAGTTTATTTATTTAGTTTTAGTAATCTCTACACCCAATATGGGGCTGGAACTCACAACCCTGAGTTCAAGAGTTGCACGCTCTTCCAACTGAGCCAGCCAGGACCCTGTAATTACTATGTTTTCTCTCTTGCAACTAAAAGCAGTCTATGGGGAGATATTTTAAAATAATGCTGATATACCACTGCCTAAGTACTTTTGAGAATCTGTGTAATATAAAAAATTGAGGACTATATACTCTATTTCTTTCTCTAGGTAGTTAACAAATGTTGAACCAAGCTAAGGAAAAAACATAGATAGGGCTCCTGGGTGGCTCAGTTAGTTAAGCATCTGACTCTTGGTTTCTGGTCAGGTCATGATCTCGAGGTTATGAGATTGAGCCCCATGTGGGGCTCCACGTTAGCGCAGAGTCAGCTTGGGATTATCTCCCTGTCCCTCACCCTTCTACCCCTCTCCCCGCTTGTGCTGTAATAAATAAATAAAATCTTTAAAAAAAAAATAGAATCACATCAATCAAGATCTCTCTCCAAATACATTAGTTAATACCCTTTGTACTAACTATATATTCTATAGGAAGCTCACTCAATGCTGCTATTATTCAGTCTCCGTCTCCCCACCTTCACACTATCCTAATAAAAACCAAAGTGTATTTAATAGAGAAATTTGACTAGTAGCAGTTCGTAAGAAAAGTATCTAAAGACTGGCACTATTCTAATAAACCAACAAATGTGGTATGATTACTAAAAGCTAATGACAGGATTCCAGGACTCCACTAGCAGAAGTACAGTGCTCAGGGAGCACAAACTAAATATTTCCATTATACTTCACACTGATCAGACCACATCTTGCAGAATATCCTCAATTCTGGAACATTTATTAAAGGAATAAAGGAATATGACAAGAACAATGAAGGGTCTGAAATTAGCCTAGAGGAAAGACTAGAGAAACATGCTAGATAATTTTGAATAGGTAAATGACGGTCATTTTGTAAAAGGCAAAATAAGTACACTCCTCTGTTTTTGTTTCAGCACACAAAACTAGAACTAACATCTGAAAGATTCGTGGTGGCAGATTTTAACTGACAATTCTGCAAGAGTTTGTACTTTGAAATATTAAGATTTACTGAAGATATTCAAGCAGGGGCTGAATTACTTCTTGTCTGAATTACTCTAAAGATATCTCAGAACAGAGTAGAAATGTCTGTAACAGAAAAACCAGTTGGTTCTCTTGCTTTCCACCAGTCTTTCACCTGTTCCTTCTTTTCCACTACACAATCACGTATGGGTTTCAAGGCTTAAGATCCTTGGCACACACACTTCATATATACAAAATAACTTGGCATCTACTTTTCTAAATTGAAGGTTCACCTTACTTTTTGAACTCGAAGACCTTGCCCTCAGTCCAATCAGTTGAGTTCCCCATTAAAAAAAAACAAAAAACAAAAACTCTGTTTTTGGGGTGCCTGGGTGGCCCAGTCAGTTAAGTGTCCAACTCTTGGTTTCAGCTCAGATCGTGATCACAGGGTCCTGGGATCAAACCCCGTGTCGTGGGCTCCACATTGAGCATGGAGTTGGCTTGAGATTCTCACTCCCTCTCCCTCTGCTCCTCTTGCTCCTGTTCCCTAAAATAAATAATCTTAAACACACACACACACACACACACACACGTTCTTTAGTAATATTAATTCCTTGCCAATTATCACATTCTTCCCTCTTTTTCCTTCCCAGCAACTGAATGATCTATTATATCACATGCTTGTACTATGAACGAATAACCTGGGAAACTCAGCCTGTGATTCTGCAAAAATCTACAATATATGTGAAGTGCCTAGAACACTGCTACAGGCCCCCAATAGTACCCCTGCCTTCAATTTCATTACCCTATTATTCTAACCACTACAGCAGCCAAAATGACCCTTAAAAAAAAAACAAAAAAAA
>NW_024424897.1:34520798-34549145 GCF_017311325.1 Ursus maritimus
CAAAAACCACAAACTGGGGACGCCTGGGTGGCTCAGTCAGTTAAGCATCTGCCTTCAGCTCAGGTCATGATCCTGGGGTCCTGGGATCGAGTCCCACATCGGGCTCCTTGCAGAGCAGGAAGCCTGCTTCTCCTTCTGCCTGCAGTTCCCTCTGCTTGTGCTCTCTTTGACAAATTAATTAATTAAAAAAAAAAACTGGATCATGTCACTGCCCTACTTCAATAAACAGCAACGGTAACATTTATAGAGCACTTATTATGTGCCAGGTACTATTTTAAGTACTTTACATATATTAAGTCATCCAATACTCACAACAGAATGAGGCAGGTATCACTATGAGCCCCATTTACAGCTGAAAAAACTGTGTCACATATATTAAGTAATTTACATATAGTAAGTGATTTGCCCCAGTTTGTACAGTAAGTAACAGCATTGGCATTGGCCCCTAGAAATTTTGGCTCCAAAGTCTATCTCTTCACCACTGTGATATACTTCCCCCACTCAATTCCTTCCCAAAAGTAGTTAAAATAAAATTTCTTATCATGGTCTAGCTATAAAGCCTTTAGTTCTTGCCTACCACCCATAATGTCTTCACCAAACTCCTTACCTTACTTAACCTGCATGGCTTTTTTAAAAGATTTTCTTTATTTATTTGTGAGAGAGAGAGAGCGAGAGCAGGGGGAGCGGCAGGCAGAGGGAGAAGCAGGTTCCTTGCTGACCAAGGAGTCCAATATGCAGGACAAAATCCCAGGAGCCTGCGATCATGACCTGAGCCGAAGGCAGACGCTCAACAGACTGAGCCACCCAGGTGTCCCTGCATGGCCCTTCTTAATTGGGTCAGTGTCCCCATCTCCACCTTCATTTCACATCTCTACCTCCTCTCTCTCACACTGGTTTCATTCATGTTCTTTATAGACATCAAGCCCTTTTCTTCCTGCATTAGGATTCTTTGCTCATAAACAACAATTTCCAGCTCAGGTTAACTTAGGCCAAAAGGCAGCTAGGAAGAAAATCAAGTAGTTCACACAACAGACAAGAAGCTGGAGAACCAGGCATGGATACAGGGCAGTTCTAAGCCTTAGGCAGGAAAACCCAACCTCATCAATGGACACTGCTTAAGGAAGTCCGTATCACTAGGATGAATTCATTCCAACCAGTTTGTTTTTAATTTTTGTCCTTACTAGATTCACAATTCAAAAATCCTAGAACAGAGACTCTGACTGATCTGGCTAAGCTTGCCCATGTTTTACAAAAGAACCTTAATAGGAATGTCTAAATTAAGACTGCACATATTAGGGAAGATGTAATTTCCAAAATTTCATTATGTTATTTAGGTAGGAAAAGAGAATATATGCTAGACAACTCCTATATCCCCCATTCCAAATCAAATGTCTACTAACTGCCTAACGGCCTTTTGGGAATACTACAATTCTGCTTTGACTGTTATTTTCCTTGGTCCTTTCTCCTCCTTCAGGTCTTAACTCAAATATTACCTGTTTAAAAAATGTTTCTTGATAATCCTCTTTAATGTAGCCTTCCCCTGCCACCTACTATCCCTCCCACCAATTACAGGTACATCATCTTGTTTAATTTCTTTACGACACGTTTTAGAACAATTTTCTCATCTGTTCATTTATTATCTATTTCCCCACCAGATTATAGGTTCCATGAATAGTGGGTATATCTGCATTTGATCACCAAAGATGAATTAGAGACAGTAATATGGTAGGCAGAATAACCTTTTGAAAATGCAAATCAGATGGTGTTACTCCTTACCCTGCTATCCTTTAATGTTTCCCATTATACTTACGCTGGAATGCAGATATCTGCTATGATGTGACCCACGTCTGCCTCAATAACTCTAGACTTTTGATAATTCCTAGAACATGCCAAGATCTTTCCCAATTCAGGATCCATGCCTAGAATACTCTTTAACAGGTTCTTCACAAGAATAGCTCCTTCTCAGCCATCAAATCTCAGCTAAAATAACACTGCCTAAAAAGAGCATTTTCATCACACTATATAAAATAGTTTTTCCCTTCTAAATTATTCTTTATCATAGAACACGATTTCTTTCCTTCATGTATTTCCTAAACCGTAATTATTTCATTTACAAGCTTACTTCTTTATTGCCTGTCTCCCAAACTACATAGTCTTGCTCCATGAAAGCAGACAGAAAATATATAATCAGTATTATCTCTCCAAAGCCTGATTCAGTGACTGGCACTAAGTCAGTACTCAAGTATTTGTTAGAGGAAAGAAGGAAAAAATTGGTGTTTTCTTTTTTTTTTTAAAGATTTTATTTATTTATTCGACAGAGAAAGACAGCCAGCGAGAGAGGGAACACAAGCAGGGGGAGTGGGAGAGGAAGAAGCAGGCTCATAGCGGAAGAGCCTGATGTGGGACTCGATCCCGTAATGCCGGGATCACGCCCTGAGCCGAAGGCAGACGATTAACCGCTGTGCCACCCAGGCGCCCCAAATTGGTGTTTTCTAAACGAAATTCTCTGTACAAAAAATTTAACCAGCACATCCAAGATAAGGTATTTCTATAGCTATAATCCTCAAGCCTTCCATCCAAAACCAGGTAGCCTAGAAAATAAGTATGTTTATTTTGTCACGAACAATTTATTTTGCTAGCTAATGAGAAATAGAGCTTTGAAGGCTCTTAAGAGAAATATGAAAGGCTGAAGTAGGGAAGCACATTTAAAAATAATTTTAAGGATAACACCAAGCTTAGACATACATATAACTTCCCTAAGTATAGGTGGGAATCAGCAAAATGTTGAAAATGACTCATGATTAAACAGCAACAGGCACTGAAATCCATATTTTAACCATCCCCTCCATTAAATTTTAAAGGATTTATTGTAACAGTGTACCCCCATTTTCTGTCAAATGAGGACTTAGTTCTTAGTTCTCTTTAATGTTACCACCATACACTGTAGAAAATCCAGTATGATTTCACCAGATGTAAGTCCTACTTACCAAGTGCTCTTGCTACTGCCAGAAAAGGAATCTGGTCAATAACTGTGCTCCTTCTAACAGGTCCATTGTGAGTGAGCCGAGGTCGTTTCCAAACTACACGATTCACCCCAGACTTGTTCATCACACTGAAAAAGAGTTCACAAAAATACTCTAAATGAATAAAATATAACAACTAACGTAGCTCAATGTGTTAAATAACTAAACAATCAGATTACATGATCACAAAATAATGACTTATCTGTTTCAGACACAAAGATGCATAAACCAAAATTCCTGTTCAGAGAGGGAAGACAAAATAGGGTAGATTAACACGAGGAGAATTGAGATTGCTGAGGTAGTTTAGACAGAATGGAGTAGAAGTAATGAGAAGAAAAATGAGCAGACAGCATGTCAGAGAAAAAAGCAAGATAATGTGATAACTAAGAAAACTGAAGGGAGGAAGAAGAGGTTATAAATAAATAGTGATAAAAAAATTGAAAAGGAGAAGTTATACAGTTTTTGATGTATTTGAGGGTGCTAAAAACAGTACAACTTCAGTTTTCATATTTTTAATTTGAAGATATACCTCAAAAGAAATATCTATGTATTTAGATATTTCTGTAATTAGAAGCATGAGAGTAGACTTTGGAAACAGATCAGTTGTAGAGATATAGATGTGGGAGTTACAGAATAAGAAAAATCTTAGAAAGGAATTTGGCATCGGAGCAACAGAAATCTATAATTAGTACACAGAAAAGTTAGTACATGCTAGGGTGCCTAAAACATGGAAATATGGTCTAATCTTTAGGCAAAAAAAGTAATAATCAAAACACAACAGAGGGGCACCTGGGTGGCTCATTCGGTTAAGCATCTGCCTTCAGCTCGGGTCACAATCCCGGGGTCCTGGGATCAAGTCCCACATCGGGCTCACTGCTCAACAGAGTCTGTTTCTCCCTCTCCCTTTGCCCCTCTCCCCGCTGCTCGTGTGTGTGCACACACACTCTCTCTCATAAATTAAAAAAAAAAAAATACACAATAGAGATGGTCTCTCAGCACGTGCCTGGCATGACTGAAATGGTAAACTGACCCTTAATTTAATCATAATCTGCCTGAATTAAAAAAAAAATCAATGAAAGAAAAATGTTCCTCTGGAAGGCTAGAAAAGTTGGCGCAAACAGCAGCAAAGAGAATTTTCAAGAAACAATATTAGCCTAACTGATATTAAATCCATCTGACAAGATACATGCATAAGATGAGGCTGATTCCCAAGACTTTCAAAGATAGATGACACTAAAATAATCTAAGTCTTCTCATTTAGAGCCCCTCTGCATCCAGAAATTCTTTGATTATAATCTGAAATTTCATTCATCTACAGCAAGCCAGCTGACAATAATATGTGGTTTCCTCGTCGGTTATTTTTCTCATGATTAATGAGTACTAAGACATCCTGACGTATACATGAGTGAGTCCTTCATTAGTTTATTATTGACCTTGAGTAGCATGACTCTATCTTCCTAAACTGGATGAACACTGAAATGACCTTGAGTAGCATGACTCTATCTTCCTAAACTGGATGAACACTGAAATGAAACTAGCTTCAAGATGTGGAAAGCTGAAGATAGGACAAATAATGGTGACCACTCTCAAAGGAATGTCACTATAAAATGCCACAGACCTCAGCAGCTGCCAGCCAGTTAACCCCCAACTATGGCTTTTCTATCTCTACTCCAACTTCAAAAGAATGAAAATACTAGAGAAAAAAGAAATAACAAATGGAATAAAAATCCTAAGAGAAGAAAACAAAGGTATAAGTCTTATAAATGAGAAATAGCCATGCTTACTCTGAGCCAAGAAAAACATGAATATGGCAGAACAGTCTCAACCTTCTTTCTGAAGTAGAAAACAAACTTATCAGACAAGGGCAGGAGAGAAGATTTGAGCAACTTTGTCTCATGAAACTCTGCAATGATGGAAGTGTTCACTCTGCCCTGTGTGGCTACTGAGCACTCTGTGGCTAGTGCTAATGAGGAACTGAATTTTTTATTTTCATTGTAATTAAATTATATTTAAATTTAAACAGCCATATGTGGCTAGTGGCAACTACATTAGATAGCAGAGAGGAGGAATGAAGCAAGTACAAAATGACCACTAATGTTGTCAGTGATAACACAGAAGAGAAATTCAATAGAGTTGTTTATTTACTATCCCTTTTGAGAACCCATTTACTTCAATTCACAGTCCTCAAAGCAACATTGTTCTAGGTCATAGCAAGTTAGAATACCAAAGGTGGTCATTTTGTTATTTTATGCTTTCGTCAACACTGATCCTCAAAAAACAAACAGGAGAGTAAAGATTAAATCTACCATTCACAAGAACAGACACAATCATTCTGCCTTCATACCACCTTAAGTCTTATTGTTCTTTCCTAAACCTGCTCCCTAAAATGTTAAGACTTAATACTTAAGTAATTACAGTAGCTACCCAAATTGTTTCCATTATAACTCTTAAGTAGGAGCTCTCTTGATATTTAACAGTCAAAGATATTATTGTCTCTGTGCTTCTGAGGAACAAAAATAAAAATAATGGTACCAGTTAAAACAAAGTTTTAAATCCAGTATCAAAAAACCAAAGCAATGTTATAAAAGATGCTGCTTTTTTATTGCACTCCCTGCTGTCGTCCTGTATGATTAAAAGGCATACACAAAGAACAGCGTGATACGCAGAGAGCTGACTGAGCAGCAACAGAAGGCTGGAAAAACAGAGCACTGGCCAGTTGCCTAGGGTGAGACGGAGGGAAAGGAGGAAATAACTTATAATAAAACAGCTCAATTTGTGCAAAAAGACACCTGCTCCCAAATGGCAAAGAGCATCTGTCCAACCATCCAGATGGTATTTTAAGTGATAAGACAAAAAACGTAAACTCTAAAAAAAAAAGTTATTAAAAATAAAAAATACATAATTTAATAATTAATATAGAAAAATAAAGAATAGTCAAGAAAATATATTTTAAAAGATTAATTAAAAGGGATCAGGACTACCAATATTAAAAATTCTAATGAAGCCACATTTCTTTTTAAAAAGTATACTACTGGTACATGAACATACAGTATAAGAAATAGAATGCCCAGAAAAAAATCCAAATATATACAGGAATTCAGTTTGTAATTGCAAAGCCCACTTTGCATGACTATGACCTTCACACTCATAGGATCAAATAGATGACAGCATGAAACCAGGCTCATAACTTTGTAGAATAAAGAATAGGAAACAGTATGTCAGCATGGCAGCTTCAGTTATGCTGTCTTCAGCAATGTCCTTAAGAGAAATCCAAGAGCCATTTTCTAGCCCCCATAAACAAGCTTCATATGCCACAGGTAAACTTCATATGCCTCAGAAATCAGTGTCTTATAATAGCCCGTGACTTACCGGTCCCTGCACAAGTCAAACTGCATATATATAGGGCAGCTAATAAGGTCTGTGCTTCCCGACAGAAATTTATAGTCCACTCAAAATCTTCTCTATCCAGCTACAGTTCCAATTCAAGGATCATTCTACCATAAGCAATGTTACCTTATAACAGAACGGACATTCCATCTTAACCAGAGAAACGGTGCTAGGAGTGGGTAAACTCAAGGTCATCTTCCTACTAAAGAGGGGTTTTATGCCTGGCTAGCCTTCTAATGAGTAAGAAAAAGATATATAATTGTTTTAGTAGCTACTACTGGCCATTGAGAAAAAAATATTAATTTGTATCCCTACTACACAGTTCAGATTTAAAAATTCCAGAGAATTGAAGGTTAAAATGTACAAGATGAAACCATACAAGTACTAGAAAAGTGGTTTTCAAAATATGATTCAGAGGCCCCTGGGAGGGGTCCCCCAGACCTTTTCAGGGGGTCTGCTATGGCAAAATTATTTTCATAAGACTATGTGTATACAGTGGAGTTTTTGAGAGGCTAAAAGATTTGATACAATATCATATAATAAAATATGTTGCATCTGTGTAACTTCATCAAACCAATATTTCACAAATAACCAATGCCTATGTTACAAAATCACACACGGGGGCTATATACTACACGTTTCCAACTATGCAAAACTATGGAGACATAAAGAGACCAGTGGTTCCCATGAGTAAGGAAGGAGGAAGGGATAAACAGACAGAGAACACAGGATTTTTAGGACAGTGAAAGTATTCTTATGATAATATAATGGTAGATACATGTAATTATGTATCTCAAAACCCTAGAACATCCCTACTGTAAACTATGGGCTTTGGGTGATAATGATATGTCAATGTAGGGTCATCAATTGTAATAAATATACCACTCTGGTATAGGATGTGATAGTGGGAGAAGCTGTATGTATAAGAGGAGGCAGGGAGTATACAGGAACTCTCAGTACTTTCTATTTACTTTTGCCATGAACCTAAAACTGCTCTAAAAAATAGTCTATTAATGGGGCGCCTGGGTGGCTCAGTCGTTAAGCGTCTGCCTTCAGCCCAGGGCATGATCCTGGCGTTCTGGGATCGAGTCCCACATCAGGCTCCTCCGCTATGAGCCTGCTTCTTCCTCTCCCACTCCCCCTGCTTGTGTTTCCTCTCTCGCTGGCTGTCTCTCTGTCTGTCAAATAAAGAAATAAAATCTTAAAAAAAAAAAAAAAAAAATTTAAAATAAAATAAAAAAAATAGTCTATTAATAAAAAAATCAATTAATCAATGGCTCTTAATTGATACACATATGGTTCTTAATATAAGCATATAAAAAGGTCATTGATATAATTTCAGAACCACATTATTAACCTTTAAGAAACTACCTCTTTTTGAGTTTTAAAATAGTATCAAAGAATATCCCCATACATGGAAAAGCTATTAAAATACTCCTCTCTTTTCCAAATATATATCTATGAAAGGTCAGCTTTACTTCTGATACTGCAACCAAAAAAACATTATAACAGATTGAAGACAGAAGCAGATATGAGAATCTAGATGTCACCTACTAAGCCAGACATTAAGGAGACTTAGTAAATGTAAAACAATGCCAAGTCTCTCTCTAAACATGTTTTGGGAAATAGCTATTTTTTCATTAAAAAAATGTTCTTTATGTTAACACAATGGGTTTATTTTTTTTAATTTTTATTTATTTATTCATGAGAGACATAGAGAGAGAGACAGAGGGAGAAACAGGCTCAATCTCAGGACCCCGGGATCATGACCTGAGCCAAGGCAGATGCTTAATCGACTGAGCCACCCAGGCGCCCCGAGCATCCGACTCTTTTTTTTTTTTTTTTAAGATTTTATTTATTTATTTCACAGAGATAGAGACAGCCAGCGAGAGAGGGAACACAAGCAGGGGGAGTGGGAGAGGAAGAAGCAGGCTCATAGCGGAGGAGCCTGATGTGGGGCTCGATTCCGTAACGCTGGGATCACGCCCTGAGCCGAAGGCAGACGCTTAACCGCTGTGCCACCCAGGCGCCCCGAGCATCCGACTCTTTTTTTTTTTTTTTTTTAAAGATTTTATTTATTTATTCGACAGAGATAGAGACAGCCAGCGAGAGAGGGAACACAAGCAGGGGGAGTGGGAGAGGAAGAAGCAGGTTCCCAGTGGAGGAGCCTGATGTGGGGCTCGACCCCAGAACTCCAGGATCACGCCCTGAGCCGAAGGCAGACGCTTAACCGCTGTGCCACCCAGGCGCCCCCGAGCATCCGACTCTTGATTTCAGCTCAGGTCATATTAGGGTCCTGGGATCCAGCCCAGCAGCAGGCTCTCAACTCAGCAGAGAGTCTGCTTGTCTCCCTCGCCCTCTGCCCCTCCCCCCACTCAGGCATGCACGCTTGCACGCTCTCTCTCAGATAAATAAATCTTTAAAAAATATAGTTATTTTTCAATGAACAAATATTTGAAAATGTCTTTATTTTTAGTTTCTAAAATAATTATATAAACCCACATAAACAAAAAGCTCTTCAAGGTCCTCAACTTTTAAGAGTATAAAGGGTTCCTGGGTACCTGGATGGCTCAGTCAGTCTGCCTTCTGCTCAGGTCATTCATTATCCCAGGGTCCTGGGATTGAGTCCCCCCCATCGGGCTCCCTGCTCAGTGGGGAGCCCACTTCTCCCTCTCCCTCTGCCTGCAGCTCCCCCTGCTTGTGCTCTCTCTCTCACTTTCTGTGTCTCTCTCAAAATAACTAAATAAAATCTTTAAAAAAAAGAGTATAAAGGGTTCCTAAACCCAAAAATATTCATAACCACTGTACTAGAATATAGAAGACTTTTTAATAACCTCAGAACGAGAGAACTATACGTACAGCACAAAAAACAAAAGTCGTAACAGAAGACACTGAACTACATTAAAACAAACTTCCATGTAGAAAAAAAATTCCAGAACCATAACATAACTAAAAGTCAAATTGTGAAAACAACACCTGAAACACATCACATACATTAGACTAATTTCTCTAATTATATAAGCAGCTCTTACACACTAATACAAAAAAAAGGCTAACAATCTTTCCCCTAAAATGAACATATTATAAACAGAAATACACAGAAAAGGAAATATAAATAGCTGTTAAACAAATAAAAAGATACTCGACCTTTCTTGTAAGACAAATTAAAATTAAAATATCACCAAGTTTCCCCCCTTTTTTAACCTAAAAGTCAAAAATGATCAAAAAGTTCTAGAAGTATGTTGTCAAGGGCATCCACATACACTGCTGACATTAATATAAACTGGTACAACCTCCATGGAGACTAATAGTTATCAATATTCAAAACATACTCCTCTTTGGCCCTGCAATTCCTTCTAGGAAATAACCCCACAAATATGTATGTACAAAAAGATACGTGTACAGGATTTTTCATTTACAGTAATGTTTGTAATAACAAAAAAAATCAGAAATACTCTTCAACAGGAAAATAGTTAAATAAATGATGGTACATCCACACATGGTACAGCTTCATATCTGATTGTGTATGAATATCTACCAAAGGACACACTTTAAAACTGGTTTCTTGAGGGGGAGGGCAAATGGGTGGCCTGTGGGACAGTAGCAGTTGAGAGACCTTCTAAAGTATACCATTTTATGCTACCTAAATTTTAACCAATGAATGCTGCTACCATTAAAAAAAAATGTGTGTGTGTGTATAAATCAACATACATAAATTATAAACATCTGGTGTATTTCTATACTACTCTTATTTCTCTGCATAACTGAAATCACACTACAAATATAATTTTATATCCTGCTTACTTTGTGACCAATAAGCATTTACCCATAATATTAAAAATTCCCTATAGATGTGGGAGTTCATTATACTACTCTTTCTACCTTTACCTATGTTTGAAAATTTGGGTAACACCATGATTTTTAAAAATCTATCTATAAACATTATTTTTAACAGCTATATCATATTCAATATTATAAATTATGTATCATAATATACTTAACCATTCTTCAGTTATTGGGCCTTCAAGTTATTTCCAGCCTTTAATAGTCTTTAAACATTGCTGCCATCAATAACCCTGTTCAGATATTCTGGTCCACATTTCAGATTTCTTTAGAGTACATTCCTGAAATTACTGAGTCTTAAAGCTAGTGGGTATGAATTATAGTCTATATAAGTCATACCAATTTATAATTCTGCCAACAGGATTCCCATTTCAACAAAAATATTGAGAAGTATCTCTCTTTTTTTAACTTTGCTAACCCAACAGCAGGAAATAGTTTCACTTTAATAATTTTTTTCAAATGTTTGCTATTCTTGCATTTTTGTTGTTGTTCAAAGTTCTCTATTCACCTATCTGGGGGTGGTTTCTTTGTGTTTCTTACTGATTTTTTGAACTGCTTATAGTTTAAGTTAACATGTTAATTCTTTCCCCCAGTTAGTTTATTAATACTCTGAAAAAGTCTATTTTGATTTAATAGAAGGAAGAAAAAGGAGGCAAGTAATAATATCATAGTAAGGCTTTAGTTAGAATAATTATTTAGAAAATATTGGATTCTATTTAACTTGCCTCATACCTTCAATTTTTAAAACTTAGTACAGGGATAAGTTTTAAATTTTTTCATGTTATTCATTCCTCTGATTTTTAGGATAATCTTACATTTTAGTTTGCCTCATAAAATATGCTGAAGCCACTTTCAGTTCATAGTTTACAAATTATAGATTGAGATGATAACTTGAAAGAGACAAAAGAAAATAGTAAGAAGAAAGGTCTGCAGTACATCTGACATAGAAACCAAAGAAAAAAAGCTGAAGGTTAAGTATAACAAAATTCTGTTCCCAAAGCCAGATTCAAATTGTTCTACTCTGAAACTCTAAGGGTTGCTCTGTCCAGATTCTGAAAGTCATGCTGCAGTATTTAGGCAAAAAGTAATCAATAAATCCTTGTATGTATTATTTGACTCCCATTAAAATATTATTTCCCTCCGGAACCATTATCAGAAATAAAACAGTCAACTCAAAATAATGAGATAAATATGAATGCAGATGGGTACTTTATCAGGCAAACTAAAAACCTATAATACTGAGAAAGTAACTTCACTGAAAGGGAGTAATAATAGGTCAATCTGGTTAGTAAAGCAGAAAAGAACTAAATAGAATCAAGAGAGGAAAGACAAAACAGCACAATGATTACCTCCCACCAAGTCCTTCGATTCGTTCTCTTTCCTTGGGAAGTTCTGGCTTATGGTCCTGTGTCACCTCCACAGCTCTGACAAAATCATCCTTCGGGTCATCCTGAATTCCAAGAACCACCCCTGAGTCACCCACGTGAGCTACATACATCTTCATGCCCCGTATGATGACCACACTGGCAGTTGTCCCTGACGTGCTGGGAAGACCTGTCATAGTCTTTGGCCATTCTGCTGTAATAAGAAATAAAATATTTTACTCCTCCAGGTATAAACATTAATATGGTATCAGAACAAAAAAAAAAAAAAAAAAGGCAACGTGCGCTGAATTAGCATGTTAAAACTTGAGTTAGCATAGGATAAAATTTAAGAACATTTTGAAAGCTATTCAAAAAGAACTTGTGTTAATTTCTTCATCAATATTTTAATAAATTAATTTTGTAAATAATACAATTTTATTACAACCATCAAACCAATCCCAGGAAAAAAATATTACAGGAAAGATTGACTAGTTCCACATGTCTTAGTCCTAACTACATTTAGTGGCAGGTATGTGTTCAGTTTTTTCTATAGCCTGTAGCTTAGCATCTATTTATTAATCTCTCTTTTAAAAGATTTTCAGCAAAAGCTATTTGATTTGTTTTTGAAATAGCTATTGTGTACCAAGTTCCGTGCTAAGAGCTTTACATGTATTATCTCAAAAAATACTTGCAACAAACATATAAGATAGGTTAAATTATTCCCATTATTTTCATTTTACAGATGAGGAATCAATAGTTTAAGTTAAAGTTGTTTAAGATAACTCAAATATTAAGTGACAGAGACCCAATATATTTAATTCCAAAACCTTATATTGACTAATTACATTTGTCATTTAAAAATTCTGAAATATTCTGTAATATTAAACAAACTACAATTTACAGTTCAAGATAGCCAACTGAATTCAAACACTGACATAGTCTCCTCACCAAAATCCCACTGAAAGGACAGAATATAAATATTAGAAAAAGTCCACGGGAGTCCTGAAACACAGAAGTAGGTCATACACAAATCTGAGAAATCCTTGGAATCTTAAAGAAATGGAATTATATTAAGGGGAAAATCAGAATACAAAACTTGTAGTCCAAAGTAAGTGAAAAGCAGTGAAAAGCACATAACACTTGTCCCTGTTAACAGAGTCTCTGAAAAGCTCAAGCTCAGAGACAATGGCAAAGGCTGAAATAGGAATGGATAGTAAAAGTTTGGCAGATTTATTTAAAACCGCGGGAGCTAGGTCAGTGCCTAAACTCTCCACACAGTAAAAAGTAAAACATTTTAGTTCCTAAGCTACCAGTCCTTTAAACCTCTCTTAAGGAAAGTGACTGATGCATCTGTTGATAGGGACAACAGGGTCTCAACAGGGATGAGGTGGAAGAAATATAGGGCCTAAAAAAACTGGATGGGGTGCCACACAACTTTCATAGCCACAAGGCATCTCTAGTATATTCAGACTAATTAGAGTTCTTTTCTTTACAATATTACATACACTGAAAAGACATTTCTTGTTAGCACATCTCCTCATCTCATCCTGCAGATGGAATCCACCCTACAGAATGCCCTGTCACTCCCAGCAGAGGGCCGCTTGCAGTATATGAAATAATGACCTTCACAATTGCTGAGGGAAACAGAATGGCTACCAATATTGATGAAGCCAATAATTCATAAACATACACATGTAAAACCACCTGCAACAGTACCAGACGCATAGTAAGTGCTCAATAAATGTTAGTTTTTATTGTTATAATTATTATTTAAGAAAATCAAACAGCCTAAGAGGCATCAAGAATATACAAAGAGAAAATGGGCCCCAAGAAAACATCTGTGGAAGAATCAAAAGCATCTATAGATTTTTTGGCATTGACAAGCTTCAGTAAGATTACTGAATAGAAACACTATTAAAAAAAATAAAAAATCAATACCATTTCTGTAAGCCAGCAACAAAAAATTACAAAATGTAACTTTTAAAAAAAGATACCATTCACAATAGCAGCAAAAAGTATACTATATATCTGGGAACAATGCTAACAAATCTCTAACAAGACCTTTATGGAAAAGCTGTAAACTAATGGACCAAAAGAACAGAATAGTGAGCACAGAAACAGACCCATGCATTTTTAAACACTTGATATACAAATAGTGAAGAAAAGACTGACTTTCAAGGGTGCTGGGCGGCTGAGTCAGTTAAGCATCTGCCTTCAGCTCAGGTCATGAAACCAGGAATCTGGGATTGAGTTCCCAGGTCAGGCTCCCTGCTCAATTGGGAGTCTGCTTCTCCCTCTCCTTCTGCCCCTCCTCCCCCACCTCATCCTCCACCACCAACAAATCAATAAATAAAATCTAAAAAAAAGATTGACTTTCAGTACATGGAATCGGGACAAGATTAAAAAAACAACAAAAAAAAAACACAACACTTTGGGTCCATGATGCCAAACACAAAAAAACAATTCCAGACACACTAAATGACCTAATATGAAAAACAGAGCTAAAATGCTTAGATAATATATAGGAAGGTATATTCATGACCTCAGGATAGGAAGGGATTTCCTAAAGACAAAGGATGGACTAGCCATATAAAGAAAATGATTAAGAAGCTATACTACTGCTAAAATTAAGAATTTCTGTTCATCAGAAGATACCATTACTAGAGTGAAAAGACAACTCACAGAATGTAGTTTGTAATAACACGCCACAGACATGGTATTCAGAATATAAAAACGCTCCTACAAATCAGGACAAACTATGCAACAGAAAAATGCAACAAAAAAATGCCTTTTGCAAAAGTGGAAATCCAAACAGATAAAAAATATGCAAAGGTGTTCAGCTTCTTTAATCAACAGGGAAATACAAATTAAAAACCACAATGAGATACCACTATATAATTATCAGACTGCATAAATTAAAGTCTGACAATAGAAACTGTGGTTAAGAATGTGGAACATGTTCTATCAACTACTCGTGGGAGTATAAACTGATAAAACCACTTCAGAAAACATCTAGGCATTATCAAAAATGAAGATATGTATACACTTTGACTACTATACCTAGATATATACCATGAATTAATGTACATGTACACACAATATATATGAACATTCAGAGTTGGATCACTCATACGGGCTCAGGTCATGATCTCAGGGTCCTGAGATCCAGCCCCATGTCGGGCTCCACACTGCTCAAGATTCTCTCTCTTAAGATTCTCTATCTCCTTCTTCAATCTCTTAAGATTCTCTCCCCCCTCCCTCTGTCCCACCCCACAGGCTCTCAAAAAATAAATAAATATCTTAAAAAAAAAAAAAAGAAAGAAAGAAAAGAAAACAAGCAAACTCCTACAGAACTATCACCACAAAAGTCAGGATGACAGTTACCCCTTGAAAAAAGATAAAAATATGAGATGAGAAAAGACATATGGGAGCTTCTGTAGTACAGGCAATGTTCTCTTTCTTAACCAGATGGTGTTCATTTTACAACTCTTCATTGAAGTGTACATTTATGTTTTATGGCCTTTTCTATATGTATGTTATATTTCACAATTTGTTTAAAGTTAAAAAAAAAAAAAAGAAGCAGGAAGAAGGCATCAATTTTGCAGGCATAGATCACAGCACAGAGCTCCCCAGCCCATTTAGTTTCCCACTTTGGTTACAGATATTATTCCTAGAAACTTAGCCTAGAGTATGTTGAATGTTTCTTTACCCCTTTCAGTTATTTTGAGGGTTAACTATAGATCTTGCTAAAACCTTTTCTTTTCGGGGTCCCTGGGTGGCTCAGTTGTTAAGCGTCTGCCTTCAGCTCAGGTCATGATCCCAGAGTCCTGGGACTGAGCCCCACATCGGGCTCCCTGCTCCGCTGGGAGTCTGCTTCTTCCTCTCCCACTCCCCCTGCTTGTGTTCCCTCTCTCACTGACTGCTCTCTGTCAAATAAATAAAATAAAATCTTAAAAAAAATAATATATAAGACCTTTTCTTTTCAAATAAGCTAAAAGATTGTTTTTTGCAGCAAAGAAACCGAAAAAAATAAAAATCTATTACCACAGTAAGTATTAACAAGGTGAACTTCCAGAAAGAAAGGTTCTTAGGCACATTCAGAAAACAAAATTTACCTAAAATTTACCAGCTGTTTGCAAAAAGCACCTAAAAAAGAAAAAAGAAGGAAAAGAAGAAAAAGAGCTTTAAAAAAAGGGGGGGGGATATTCAAAGATATAATATTAATATTTAAATCACATTTTTTGGTCAAAAGGCCTAACGTACAAAGAGCTATTCTGCAATGATCTAAAAATATGCAACAATCCATGCTTTCTTCATTTGAAAAGTCACCTTTAATCATATGCTACATTTTGCCTCAGATCTATTTCTAGACTCATCCTACTCATCTATTTATGGTTCTTTTCAATAATTGGGAGTTTAACTATCCCCCAATTATTATTCTTTCTCAATACTCAAGAATTTTTCCAAATAAACTCTAGAAGCAACTTGGAAACTAAAAACAAAAACAAAAACAAAAAACCTGGGGCACCTGGGCAGTCGTTTAAGTGCCTGACTCTTGGTTTCAGCTCAGGTTGTGATCTCAGAGTCATGAGCAAAATCAAGCCCCGGGTCTGACTCTGTGCTCATTGCAGAGTCGGCTTGAGATTCTCTCTCCCTTCCATCTCCCTCTGCCCCTCCCACCCGTGTTCTCTCTCTCTCTCTCAAATAAATAAATCTTAAAAAAAAAAAAAAAAAAAAAAATCCTGTTAAGGTTCTGATTAAAACTGCAATAAATTTATATATTAAGGAATCAACATCTTTATAATTTGTCTTGTTTTCTACTTTACATTTTAATCTTTTAATTTTTAAAAAATTACTTATAAAAAAAGGACTTAAAACTAGGAGCATATTGGATGCCTGAGTGGCTCAGTTGGTTAAACCTCTGCCTTCCTCTCAGGTCATGATCTTGGGGTCCTGAGATCAAGTCCCCTGTAGGGCTCCTTGCTCAGCAGTGAGCCTGCTTCTCTCCCTCCTACTCCCCCTGCTTGTGCTCGCTCTGTCAAATAAATAAATAAAATCTTAAAACAAAAACCTAGGAGCATATTAGAAAGACAGTATCAGGGGTGCCTGGGTGGCGCAGTTGTTAAGCATCTGCCTTCGGCTCAGGGCGTGATCCCAGCGTTCTGGGATCGAGCCCCACATCAGGCTTCTCCGCTAGGAGCCTGCTTCTTCCTCTCCCACTCCCCCTGCTTGTATTCCCTCTCTCGCTGGCTGTCTCTCTCTGTCAAATAAATAAATAAAATCTTTAAAAAAAAAAAAAAAAGAAAGACAGTATCAATACATGAATTCTAACTTACGGTAAGTATTTTTAAGCAAGAAAATATGTATGAGCCATTAAAACAAAGACTAATAAACTTTATAACAGAAGTATGAAACTTTTATGGGGCACCTGGGTGGTTCAGTCGTTAAGCGTCTGCCTTCAGCTCAGGTCATGATCCCAGGGTCCTGGGATCGAGCCCCACATCGGGCTCCCTGCTAAGCGGGAAGCCTGCTTCTCCCTCTCCCACTCCCCTTGCTTATGTTCCCTCTCTTGCTCGCTCTCTGTCAAATAAATTTTAAAAACCTTAAAAAAAAAAAAGTATGAAACTTCTAGGGGCACCTGGGTGGCTCAGTTGGTTAAGCATCTGCCTTTGGCTCGGGGTCATGATCCCGGGGTCCTGGGATCGAGTTCTGCCTCAGGCTCCTTGCTATAATAATAAATAAGTACTATAACCAAATAACACTATAATAAATAAGTACAGAATGTACACATTTTTTGTGATAAATTTAAAACTTGACGTACTTATGTACTTACCATGTACCAAATAATATTTACCAAGTTATTTAACTCTCAGGAGGGAAGTACTATCATCATCTCTATTTCAGAGATAAGGATGCTCCAGATCAAAGAAGTTTTCCCAACGTCATATAGGTAGTAAGTGGAAAAGCTGGGATTCAAACCCAGGTAATATAACATTCTCCTAAATCACTATGCTAAGAGTTGTTACAGAACTCTCATGCCAAAGTAGTATGGAGATGTAAAAGCTTTCAGGAAAGCAATCTGAAAA
Organism: Ursus maritimus; assembly: GCF_017311325.1. Lineage (NCBI taxonomy): Eukaryota > Metazoa > Chordata > Mammalia > Carnivora > Ursidae > Ursus > Ursus maritimus. Next base: position 34,538,502 of record NW_024424897.1, read on the forward strand.
CAAGTACCCACAACCATCAAAAGATGTACATTCTTTAAACAAATAATTCAGCTTTGAGAAATTTTGTTCCTGAGGGAATAATCCAAATGAAGCATAAAGCTATGTGGCTTTCACTTGAGCCCTTATTTATTGTACTAAATATAGTGTGCACCTGTCCAGCCCCACCATCCCTCCCCCTAGTACGAGCATCCCAATTTTGTTCTGGAGTACACAGCCTCCACTGCATGCAGTCTTTCTAATGCAACTGAAAAATCTGCTTGCTCCATGCCTAGAGGGCAAATGACTTCAACTAGATCAGACTCCTTCAGGTATTTGCATCTTAGAAAGGCATAATGCCTGAAAACTCTGGAATTGATCCACCCCAGAGACTAAAACCTTTCAATGAGTGTCCACTAGTTCCTATCACCTAGAGCCCCAGAAGTACCCTGGTTCTGTCCACTCTGAGACCCGGTTTAGTCTTCCAATTAATTCTGTTACCTACCCAATGTCCTTCCAATAAATTTCCGTGTTCTTTTCCTTCCTTAATGTAGAGCAAGTTAGTGTTACTTTCAAAGAACTGTAATACATAATTTGTATTACAAATAGCTTGCAGGCCACTAACCCTCAGAAAAATGTCAATTAGTTATGGAACCAGTAAGGGGCAGAAGGCATCAGGACTCTCGTTCATATTCCAGATGGTAACAAACAACAGTGGTAAGATAAGGCCAGCCTTATCAGTAAAGAAATAGTAGGCAGATAAGCAGATCGTCTGTAGTTAGCATACTAGCTTAGAACTGTGGTTATAAAACTTTTCTGGATCAGCTAATGCAAACCTAGACTCAAACCTGGCCTACGAGGCCAAAGGACTCTGAAAAACAACAAATTTGTTATGACTGATTGATATGATTTGAGATGATGGATTACGGATTAAATTTTGTCCCTCCAAAAAAGATATTTGAAATCCTAATACCCAGTACCTCAGAATGTGACCTTCTTTGGAAATAGGGTCTTAACGGAGGTAATCAAGTTAAAATAAGGTCATTAGGGTGGGCCCTGACCCAGTATGACTGGTGTTCTTACAAAAAGGGAAAATTTTAACACAAAGACAAACACAGAGAAGGAAGATGATGTAAAGACACACAGGGAGAAAGATGACCATAGGACTAGAATACTAGAGTGATGACACAGCTACAAGTCAGGGAATGCCAGGGATTGCCCGTGAACACCAGAAGCTAGAAGAGGCAAGAAAAGAGTCTCCCTTAGAGCTTTCAGAGTTGAGTATAGAGGCTGCATGGCACTGCCAATACCTAGATTTTGAACTTTAGGCCTCCAAAACTGAGACAATAAATTTCTTTTGTTTTAAGCCAACCAATTTTTGTTACTTCGTTACAGCAGCTCTAGAAAACAAACACAGTGAAATAGAGGAAATAATCTATTACAGGCATATGAATCCCATATATCCACTCACAAGAAAGATTCAGATGACTTTCAACTTAAATGCTTATGGAAGTAATTGGGTAAACACCAAAATCTTTTAAACACATTTTATTGACTCCTCTCTAGGCAAGGAATACTAATGAAAGAGGCTGAAACTAAAATTGGTTCCCTGATCTTTGTGGGGATGGGAGAATGCTGAGATGACAGATCAGAAAGGAGTAGTTAATAACCCAAAGCAAAGTTGGTAGGATTATCTTACCTAACTGACAACAGGCAAAAGAAAAAAATGGATCTCCAGAATGGTCACTCACAAGGCCTTATTTGACTCAAAGAACAAAAAACAAAACAAAACAAGAAACAAAACAAAACAACAACAACAAAAAAAAAAAACCTTCCATGTTTAGTTAAAGGAGTACTCTTAATCTTCTTCAAAATGGTATGTGGCCATTTTCACATGTAGCTATACACTGAGAAAAGAGAAATACATCACTGAGTACTGAAGGATGGCTCTAAGATAATTCTGGAGCTCCAGAACAAAACCACAGTCCACTGGTCAGGAGCTAAGGCTCATGGAGTCAAGCAATAAATAAGACTTTGAATCCAGTCCACCTCAGACTCAGTGGAACCCGCAACCTATCCCACAGGTAGTTTAGTCCCCAAATAACTGCAGCAATGAATAGTTTCCCCTCATAGCTCTTTTTTTTTTTTTTAATGTGATGTAGTGTTCCATGATTCATTGTTTGTGTATAACACCCAGTGCTCCATGCAATACGTGCCCTCCTTAATAGCCGTCACCGGGCTAGCCCATCCCCCCATTCCCCTCCCCTCTAAAGCCCTCAGTTTGTTTCCCAGAGTCCATAGTCTCTCGTGGTTCATTCCCCCTCCCCATTTACCCCCTCTTCATTTTTCCCTTCCTTCTCCTATCCCCTCATAGCTCTTAACTGACAGGTCAGGAAGTCTATTATAGTAGAAAAGGACAAGTGTAAGATTTTGGAGCTCCACACCAATGATACTATCTTCCAAAACAGTAAACTAAAAGCATTACTTCATCTCTCAAAGAATCACAAAGATTGGTTGCCACCCTTAACAAAAAAGCAGGAGTGGAAAGTCTGATTTCTCTTGGAAAATGACAATGGATTATATTCAAATGGTGACCCTAAATGCAGCTGCTGTTTCTGATTTATCCTCTTCAGTGAAACAAATAAATACAGCCTTGGCTATTTGGTATGCGTGTAGCAGCAGGACCCTGATGAAACTGTTACCCAAACTCCCGGAGATATCCAGGTTTCTGATCTTTCTGCGACCTGTTAATTCAGGTTTGCCTTTTCTTTTTTACACGACTAATTCAAAGAATTTCTTTTTCTTGAACTGATAGAGACTAAATGGCCAACAAGATATGCTACACTCCCAAATACAATATCTAATTTCTACAAACAAGGGCATTCTACATGTCCACAATCAACCATCTCATTCAAATTTTTATCAATTATCCTAATAATATGCTTTATAATGAAAGGATAAAATTCAAGACCACTTTATTATATTTACTCATCATGTCTCCTTAGTCTTTCAATCTGGAACAATTCCTGTTTCCTTGAAGCTTTTTAAGAGTACTAGACCAATCATTTCAAGAATGTCTCTCCATTTGGATTTGTTTCATGTTTCCTCATGCTTGTATTCAGATTATGCATTTTTGGCAGGAATATCACAGAAGTGTTAAATATGATCTTTTTACTGCAGGCAGTATAAAATTTCAATTTATCCATTAAAAATGATGCTACCTTTGGTCACTTGCTTAAGGTGGTATCTACCAGGTTTCTCCACTATAATCTTTTTCCCCTTGTAGTTAGTAAGTATTTGTGGGAAGATAATCTGAGATAATATAAAAATCTTTGTAGTGGGTTGAATGGTCCCCCCTCTCCCATGAAAGATAGCCCCACCCAGAACCTGTGAATGTGACCTTATTTGGGAAAAGGGTCTTTGCGGATGTAATTAGGTTAAAGATCTTAAGAAGAGATCATCCTGGATTAGAGCAGGCCCTAAATCCAAAAACAGGCGTCCTTAAAAGAGAAGGGGAGAAGACACAGCGGAGGTGATATAAAGATGGTAGAGACTAGGTAATACATCTACAAGCCAAGAAATGCCAAGGATTGCTGGCAGCCACCAGAGGCTAGGAGAGCATGGAAGAGATTCTCCCTCAGAGCCTCCAAAACAGAGGCTAACACCCTGATGTCAGACTTCTGGCCTCCAGAACCATGAGAGAATAAATTTCTGTTGCTTTGATCTACCCAATAAGAAACTAACTACCCAATGAGAAACTACCCAATAAGAAGCTAATATTTTTAGTTTCTTCTCAAATTTTCACCCACTAGTTTCAGCATTCGCTGATGTTTCTTGACTGAATCATTATTATGATGGTTACTAAATATGATTTTCTAAAATTCTATCATTCCTTTTACTTTTATTAGTGACCTTCTACTGTAAAGAAAAGCTTTACATCAGCTTTATTTGTAACAGCCAAAACTGCAGACAACCCAAATGCCCATCAACAAGTGAATGGATAAATTGTGGTGTATCTATACAATGGCATACTACTCAGTAATAAAAAGGAATGAACTAATGATATATACAACATGTGATAACAGATTATCTAATACTGATCAAAAGTAAAAAATGATTAACAAAAATAGAAAAAATTGGTACTTGAAAAATATGGCAAACTCTTTCAAACGTGTGATATGTGAGAGGGTGAAGGTCCTTTAAAATAAAAAATGAGAAATACTAAACTAAAATATAAAGTTTAAAACTCTCTGATTTAAGAGAACCCTTCTTCAAATTTAGTTCTATCTTACTTTCCCTTGTCTTTCCCTCTATCCCTCCCATTTTCTTTCTGTTTCAGTCTCCCTAAATTTAAGGTAACAAAAACTACTGGCCAAACCTATAACCAACAATGTAGGTTAAGAACAGTTCCTTCATAATTCCTTTAGTCACATTCTTTAAAGTAAATGCTCTGATCCTCAAACTAAGTTAACAAAACTTCCACTTTATTTTAGCTATACTGGAATTAAAATTAAAAACATAATTTCAAAAAGAAAAAGAAACTTTAAAAATCTTTTTAAACATATTCATCACCTACATTTTATTATTTTGGAATCACTTCATACCAGCATGCCACACATGCACACCCTCTCTCTAACAATTTCTGAAATATTGATACTGCTTAATAATAATGAAAATCAAAACTAAGGGGAAGTAAATAACTTAAAAAAAATTCCATATTTCATCTTCCTCTACAAGTACTGTGGTAAATTTCCCGCAATCACATCAGAGACCACATTTATTTCAACAACGTACTGTTATCTTTCCAGGGGCTCTCTTGATAACATAAGTAAATCATAATTGGATACACAGGAATTAAAACTGCAATTTGTTCACTACTTTTTTTGAACTATCAAAAGAAAGAGGCAAGAACATTATTTCAAATGAACAAACCTAAAAAAGGAAAAACTTTAAAACATTATTTCTTAGAAGGCAAACATAATGCAAGAACAGTAAATCCATACATATGAATATACATAAATTAGGCACAGACTATAACTTGAGATCAAGAAATAATGAAAGTAAGAAAATAATATAAAAAAAGGGACTTTAATTTCACTTCTAGGGTTTCTACCCAAAAGAACTGAAAACGTAATCAAACACATACCTTTGTTCACAGCAGCATTATTCACACTAGCCAAAAGGTGGAAACAACCCAAATGTCCATCAACAGATGAATGGGTAAACAAAATGTCATATACACATAGGATAGAATATTATTCACCATTAAAAAGGAAAAAATTCTGATACATGCTATAATTTAGATGAACCTTAAAGAAAGTATTCTAAGTGAAACAAGACACAAAAGGACAAATATTGTATGATTCTACTTATTAGACCAGGAGCTGGGGAAGAAGGTAATGGGGAATTACTGTTTAATGATTACAGTTTCTGTATGGGATGATAAATTCTGAAAATGGAAAGTGGTGAGTGTACTTAATACCACTGAATTGTACATATAAAATTGGCTAAAATGGTAAATCTTTTAGGATTTTATTTATTTGTCAGTGGGGGGAGAGGAGAGCACACAAGCAGGCAGATGGAGAAGTAGGCTCCCCGCTGAGCAAGGAGCCTGATGTGGGACTTGATCCCAGGACCCTGGGATCATGACCTGGGCCTAAGGCAGATGCTGAACCAACTGAGCCACACAGGCATCCCTAAAATGGTAAATCTTATGCGTATTTCACCACAACTTCTAAAGGGGGAAATTTTTTTAATTAAAAAATAAAAGTAAAAAGGCCAATTTAATAGTTTCACCCACAGAAACTCAACTAACCTAGCACCTACTTTGAGCAAGGAATCAGCTCTAATAGATTAATTATAAAGTATATAAGGCACCCCCTCCCACCAAAGACCTCAAGATTTATCTGAGAGGCAGATAAAACATAATGGTTATCTCACAGTGGTCTGTGTGATTTTTACAGGGATTTCACAAAGCCAAAATTATTTTCATAATAATTCTAAGAGCCCTTTCACTGTGTTGACATTTGCACTGACGGTTCAAAAAGAGTGGTAAAACTGCTGGTTTTAGCAGGAATCGAGGCAGTGACACCAAGCTGAGCTAGCAGTCACTGTATTCTCCATAGCCACCCACTTCCAGTTAGAAAAAAAAAAAAAAGGCAAACCAGTTTTACTTAAGAATGTTCTTGATGTCGCAATAAAAATTAATTTTATTGGGGCGCCTGGGTGGCACAGCGGTTGGGCGTCTGCCTTCGGCTCAGGGCGTGATCCCGGCGATCCGGGATCGAGCCCCATATCAGGCTCTTCCACTATGAGCCTGCTTCTTCCTCTCCCACTCCCCCTGCTTGTGTTCCCTCTCTCGCTGGCTGTCTCTATCTCTGTCGAATAAATAAATAAAATCTTTAAAAAAAAAAAAATTAATTTTATTAAGCCTCCACCCATGAATACACATCTTGTTATATTCTGTATGACAAAAAGGGAAGTATGTACAACAGGCTTCTGTTGAACAGTATGGCTATCTAGAGGAAAAGTACTTCTGACTGTGAATTATGGAATGAATTAACCCCATTTTTCATGGACCATCATTTTTACCTGGAAGACTGATAAACTATTTTAGTAAGACTTGGACATTTGGCACACATTTTCTTCAAAACAAACAAAGTGAGCCTCTCCCTTCAAAAAAAACAACTGACAGGGGTGCCTGGGTGGCTCAGTCAGTTAAGCATCTGCCTTCTGCTCAAGTTATGATCCCAGGGTTCTGGGATCGAGCCCCCGCATTGGGCTCCCTGCTCAGTGGAGAGCCTGCTTCTCCCTCTCCCTCTGCCTGCTGCTCCCCCTGCTTGTGCTGTCAAAAAAATAAAATCTCAAAAAAAAAAAAAAAAAAAGAAAAGAAAAGAAAAAAAGAAAAACAACTGACAGTATTTGTTGCCAGTAATAAATTTCTAATTGGTGCTTTAAAAACTTACATTTTGGAAAATGTGTATCCACTACAGTGAACTTGATTGCTTCCCATCTTAAGATTTTTCTGATGAGATCAGAAATATTAACAAATGTGATGTTTTCATATTGCATAATAAAATGTATCAATATTTAAAAGATCTGCACAATTCAGTGAAATATTATTTTCTAAACGACTTATGTACCATGTCATAGATTACACATGGGTAAAAGATTCATTCAAAGTGCAAGACGGGGGCACCTGGGTGGCTCAGTCAGTTAAGCGCCTGCCTTCAGCTCAGGTCATGATCCCAGGGTGCAGGGATCCAGCCCCACATTGGGCTCAAGTGGGGATTCTGCTTCTCCCTCTGCCCACCTCCTCCCCCTACCCCCGCTTGTGCGTGCTCGCTCTCTCTCTCTCAAATAAATAAATAGATCTTTTTAAAAAGTGCAAGCCAGACCAATGGATTTTAATGTAAAACTACAAAAAGTCCTTTGATAAGGTTTCAGATTCCATTTTTACTAACCTTAAGAAATGATCCCTTTGGTGTAGAATATCCAGAATTATCTGAAAATACTACTACTAACTACTCCTCCCTTTTCCTATTATACATGTGAGGCTACCCTGTTTATATACTTCAACCAGACAACATAGCACAACAGACGGAAAGCAGAAGCAGATATGAGAATAGTTATTTCAGTATTTATTTAAGAAAAGTGACTTTTTATTTAAATTTATATATTAATAATGAATATTTACTGAATAAATATAAATTATGAATAGTATATTCACTTAAATATATTAACATATTTAGTTTATTTTTAATAGATTGATAAATATTTTTAAACTTTCTCAGTTTAAATTTCTCACAGAGTAAATATGACAGATGTAGCTCACATAAACAAAAGCTCTTTGGGGTCCTCAATCATTTAAGAGTAAAAAGGGTTCTAAGAATAAAAAGTTTTGAGAAGCACTGCTATAACCTAATGACTACAAAAGTAGAAACAAAGGACACTTAATTCCCAAAGAAACAGAAGTGGTCACAGAAGAAAACACACTGACTTAGAGATTGAGGAGTTTATTTTTCAGTTTTCTTTTTTGGGGGAGAATTCAAGAAAATGGCAGTATTTCAATGTGCCCTGGGGAAAAGGTGAGTAGACTAATGTGTTGGAATTGTAACAGATAAAATTGAATAGGGAGTCTAAAGTTGGAGTGGGAAGAGCTTGGCCCACTGACTACAAACTGCAGAGTTTGTTTATATTATAGAAAATGAGGAGCCACCCATGAATTTGGGACTGAAGTACAATTTTTTTTAAAAACCTGCATCTCCTGTGTCAAGACTTTCATATACTCAGCATTTTCTTTTTTTTAATTCAAGTTTTGAGGATGGAGTACAAGGCTTAGCTGTGGAACAAAGCAAACTTGAATGTTTGTTCGGTATATAAGGCTCTAAACCATGCCTCACAGGAGTGAAAGTTTGACTCAAAAAGCACATGTCAAAAAAAAATACACATTCACATTTGATGGCACGGTCCCTGCCTTATTAAAAAATGCTCAAGTAACAGGGTTTATGCTTTATCCTTTTAGCTCAAATATATGGCAAATTCATGCTGCTCCAAGTGTACTGCAAAATAAACAGGACTCTTAATAGTTCTTTGTGTCTAATCTTCCCCTATCTTGTTATCTTGGTGTTCACTCCTGGCTGCCCTGCAGGCAATGAAATGACATATTCTGGAATATACTGCAGTGCTTTCAGCTCTGCTCTGCCTACACAAAAACAAAACAAATAATAGGGGCCTCTGGGATTGGATGGGAAACGCCTCTGACAGGAAGACTGGTTGTTCTATGAGTCAATCAAACAATTTTTGGCAGAAAGCCAGGCAAACAGAAAACAGACTTTGAAAGAAGCTAGTCTACAACTCTATGACAATACCTTTTTTAAAAATGTTCTCTATTTGACCAATCTTTACACTCTTCTCTTTCTGTCCCTCTGCCGAAAATAAAGCAACATTATGCTACCATTAAACAAGAGGATTTTTTAAATGACAGAAGTTACTATCTTTTCTCTAAAAAAGATTCACGCCATTCACACAGAGCAATGCGTAAGCAGCTGTAAGTCTGTATAATAACACATGTTGGGTACAGAAACGCTGAAAGATTTAGAAAACATTTAAAGTTTAGATGAAACTACAACTCCACCGAATTTTTAGAAAGTAAGCTGTTTCCTTTTAGCCTATCAGCAATTTCTTTTCTCTTGTTACTTTGACCGGCAATTACAACTTTTAACTAGGAACCGGTGAGAAGAATCTGACAGCAATTAGCTAAGGCAACTAAAACAAAAAGTGTACTTTGAAAAAGCCCTAGTAGAATTCGACACACACCCCTAACGTGGGGCCAGTTTAAGACGTAACAATGCATTCCTCGCTTTTGTTTTCCATAAGCAGTACAAGCATAAAGATGCTAAAAACATTTTATGATCCACACAACCGAATTCTTCCCAAGACTTGAAGTCGCTGGATGACATCTGACCTTCTTCAATCAGTCTACAGTATACTTCGACTACCAGCCACCTGGGGTCAATTGGGCGAACTGACACACCACCGGTAGGAGGCAACCCGACAGGGACAAGTCCTTCAAAAAGCAAAATGATGACAGATTCTAAGGAAGCGCTCTCAATTCTGCCGTCTCTGGCTTCCTTTGCGTGGGGCCCAGGTAGCAAGTGTTCTCAATTCGTCTTTTGGCTAAAATCTGGCGCCAGGTTTCAAACGCGTATTCGCAACCTGCCACCAAAGTGAAGCCGGGAGAGGACCTCTACGCTGGACCCCGGGAGGGTGCGAATCAGGAGCGGGGCGGCTGCGGGATACAGAGATCCGATCTCTCCCCAAGGCCAGTGTGGCCGGCCCTCCACCCCGGGAAGCGCTACCGGACCGAGGAGAGGCTTCACTTCCACCAAAGTGCACTTTGTAGCGCTCTCGGAGCCGGGGGCCCACGCGGTGCTGGCGCTCTTAGAAGAGCCCTCAACGGCCCGAGAAAGAGGCGGGCGGCAAACAAGCAGCGAACTTACCCAGTTTCTTCCACATGGCGAGGTGACAAGCGAGGAAGCCTTTGCGGATGGCAGCACAAACCTTCGCCGGCTCGGACGAGGTGAATCCCTTCTGCTTCTTGATGAAACCCCACAAATGCTCCCGGGCAAACTGTGCCGCCTCCCGCCCGCCGTGCCCGTCGCACACGGCGAAAAATGCCACTGAGGAACGGCGGCGGCAGCAGCGACCGGGAGCTGGCGAGGCCGCGGCGTCCGGGGGAGGGTCGCGAGCCTCTCGGGCTGCCACCGCTGGGCCTTTCCCAGAGACTTCGCTGCCAGCAAGAGTCGGCGGTGACGGCTGCGGAAGCGACGGCTGAGAGAGCGACCGCCGCGACCAGGGCTTTTCTTCAGCCGTCGGCTCGGGCTCCACCACGATTTGAGTAACGTCCTCCATGTACTTCCTCCCGCCCTGGTCGGAGAAGACGCTCACTCCCAGCGAGTACAGCCCCGCCATGGCCGGCTGGCTGGGATCCCGCCGGTCCCACGCAGCCCGCCGAATCCGGCGGCGGGAGACACACTCCGCGCCCGCCGGCCAACTATTGTTTATCTTCGACGACGCCGAGAGGGGGGAGGGGGCGGTCCCGGAGGGGGGGGGCGAGCGATGTCGGGACTTGTCCGCGAGAGCTGGGCCGGAGCTCTAGGGCTAGGG
>NW_024424897.1:34549155-34549793 GCF_017311325.1 Ursus maritimus
AGGCGAGCAGCTGCGCCTGCGCAGTGTGCTTCCCCGCCTGCCCGCGCCCACCACACAAATCAGACATTCTCCCCGGCTGTCGTCACTCGGCTCTCTGGACCCGACCAATCCGGAGTCGAGTTGGAGCAAGCCCGCCCTCCGCCCCCAACCCTAGCTCCTCCCAGCAACGGCCGGGCTCTGTCCCCTTGCGCGGGCGCTGGGCCCGCGCGCGCGGCGGCCTGGCTTTCTCTTTTGCTTTGGGTGTTTTCGCCCTCCGGGTTTTCGTCCCAGGCAGAGCACTTACCGAGCAACTTAGGTTGTCACCTTTTTGGCTCAGTCGCCAGAATCGTAATGCAGCCTATTGGCCTTGACGTTACGCCGCTCGCGTTGCTGGGATAGTCGCGTAGGCTCGGGCCTCCCACGAGTGTAGAGAAGCTGGGCGGTGGGGGAGACCTTCTATTCCTTCAAGTGAAATGGCGGGAAACCTCACCTCGGAAGGTCGTTTGTGAGCAGGCTGGAAAAAAGTGTGGCATTCTTTGTTGTGGATTTGGGTGGGATGTATCCAACTGGGAGTTGAAGCAAGCAATCCAGTTTGTGTTGTTAAAGAAACTTGGGGAAATTTCCACCACCCGCTGAACAGTCTCGTTTCACATAACTAG
>NW_024424897.1:34549803-34617919 GCF_017311325.1 Ursus maritimus
TATGTCGGAGACTTAAAAGGGTTATATTTTAACTAATTTTAAATAGATCTTTTCAGCTTTTGTTAAGCCTAGTACTTTTCCCTACAAGCCCTGGGTACGCATTTTACTCCTTTGGTGGTTATCACTTGAAAATAGCTTACGGAAACTGCCAGGCGCTCCAGTCCTCTAACAATTTGGTTATGTTCCCACCCTTTCTCCCAGTACGCTGTATTCTAAGCACTGAAAACTTTGCCCCGATTTCCACAAATGAAGCCTCAGAGTAGGCAGGTTAGTTTTTTCTCGGCAGCCAACTTTCTTGCAGTGCATCAGTTTAAACCTCACAGAAAGAAAGAAAGAAAGAAAGAAAGAAAGAAAGAAAAGTTCAGTTTTTCCGGTTTTAGCCACTTCACCGTCAATTCTCCGGTGTGCCCTTTCCTGTCCAGTTTTCGAGTCTCAAATGGAATTATACAGAGATAGGAGTGCGGGAAATGTTCAACAATTGGAACCAAAAAAAAAAAAAAATTGGCACAAGAGGTACAAATAGAAAAACTCTTTGAACCAATAAAAATATGAATAACCAAATCAGATCAAAATGTAGAAAATCTGAATTACATAAAATTACAGTTAGGTAGAAAATAAATGTAGTCAGAGATAAGCCCCTACATCAAAATACACTAGACCAGATAGTTTCAAAGTGAAAGTACTTGGAAAAGTCCCAGCTTGTTTTGAAAGATGATCACAATCCAGTTATCAAAACCTAACAATCATTAACACTAGAAGGAAATCTATAGACTGTGTTTTATAACTGTAAATGCAAAAATCCCAAATGAAAAATTAGCAATTCTAATCCAGTAGCCTCCAAACCACAAGACCTGCAAGAGAGAACAGTTTGTGTAGTTCCATATTCTTCATCTTCAACAGTTTACCCACCTTTGCCCCCTCCCTAGAGAGTACAAAAAAGATAATTCCACCATGCTTTATAATCCTTTTCATTCAATCACAACCAGTAGCCTCCGGGTCATACACCATTACCCTGATTAGCATCTCCATACTACCCTCTACTTCTATTAATCTGATTCAGTGTCTACTTTTCACCAACCATTCTAACCATTTCACTCCACACTTGAGATTTCAACATCTGTTAACAGCCATTTCCCCTTTATTCTTCACCTCTTCTCTAAATGTTCCCATCAACTTCCTGTTCCAACTGAAAACTGGTTTATCACCTGGCAAGACTACCTCTCTTGCAACTTTCCAAGTAGAGGAGATGTTTGACTTCTTACAATTATTCTTATCTTCAAACCTGCTCATCATTTTGCCTCCAAATCATTTTTTTCTTTCTCCTTCAAAAACTCAAGCTCTTTTAAAGTTATTGCCAACTGCTACTACGCCAAGATGTCATCACCTACTGATCCCTAGGAAATCTTTCATTTGTTCATGGTTCACTGTCTTCCTTTCTTCCACTATTTTAGTCACTTCTCAGCCACTTTTTCAAAATGTTGTCCACATTTCCCATCCAACACCCCAGCTTCTCATTTCCTCATTTTCTTCTTCATGAAGTGGCCTTGCTACTGTTAAAGGTAAATCCTCCATTTGTGTTCAAGATCCTTTCTCTTCTCTCCTTCAGAGCTTTGCTCCACCATCTATCCTTTCTTGCTCCTACCCCATCAGTTTTTCCTTTTCTACGGAGTCATTTCCATCTGCGCATAGGCATGTTCTGGTTTCTCTTTTAATAACAACAACAACAAAAACTACCTTGACCCCTTGCACTACCCCATCTCTCTGCTCCTCTTCGCAGGAAGCTTCTTTGAAAGAGTTGTCTCTATCTAAATTCTACTTCTAATTCCTACCTCATAATTTCTCCTAAACCTATTCCAAACAAGCAACCATCCTCATCATTCTTTTAAGACCATTTTTGTGACATAACCAGACTTCTCTATTTCCAAAGCTAATGATAACTTTTCTGTTACTGACTCTGCTCCAAATGAAGAAGAAAATAGAACCACTGTTTCCTTCTTGAAACTTGGTGGCAAGTAAAACCATCACTTCTTTTTTTAAAACTTATTCTCTTGGCTTAAAAGAAACCTCACTATCCTGATTTTCTTCCTACCTCATTGACAAACCACACCTTCTCATTTTCAATTGCTGATTTCTCCCTAGCTGGACCTTAAATTGTTGGGAGAGGCCAGGGCTTGGTACCCGGCTCTTTTCTTGTCTATATGCTCTCCCTGGGTAACACCATCCAGGACTATAGCTCTCCTTGCACGGTCTTACCCACATCAGTAAGCATCACCATACACAATGCTGTTCAAGCCAAAAAAGCCTAGGAATTGGGGCGCCTGGGTGGCTCAGTCAGTTAAGCATCTGACTTTGGCTCAGGTCATGATCCCAGGGTCCTGAGATGGAGGCCTGTGTCAGGCTTTGTGCTCAGCGGGGAGTCTGCTTCTCCGTCTCCCTCTGCTCCTCCCCTCACTTGCTCTCTCTCTCTCTCTCTCTCTCTCTCAAATAAATAAATAAATAAAATCTTAGGGGGAAAAACAGAGTTTTTTTTATTCTTCTCTTTTTTCTATTCTCCTCCCTACTCCATCCTCCCACCAATTTCCAGTCCTTCTAATTCATCAGCAAATCCTTTCGACTAAATCTCCAAAATCAATATTGAACCTACCACTTCTCACTAACCCCACCACTATCATCCCAGTCCAAGCCACTATTACCCCCTGCTTGGACCACTACATTAGTCTCCCCACAAGTCTCTTTTCTTTCACTCTTGACCCCCTGCAGTCCTTTTTCCACCAGCTACTACCATGATCTTTCAAAATCATAAATCAGGTCAAGTCATTCTGCTACTCACTACACTCCATGACTTCCCATCACATTTAAAATAATTTGTATGGGGGGGGTGGGGAAATAGATAAAATAAGTGAAGAGGATTAAGAGGTACAATATTCCAGTTCTAAAATGAGTAAGACACGAGGATGCAATGTACAGCATAGGGAATATAGTCAATAATAGTATAACAACTTTGTATGCTGACAGGTGGTAGCTAGAATTTTACTGGTGACCATTTCATAATGCATATAAATATCGAATCAACTATGTTGTATACGTGAAACTAATACAATATTGCATGTCAATTATTCTTTAATAAAAATAATAAAATAATATAATATACAAACTCCTTATGAAAACCTACATGAGGGTGCCTGGGTGGCTCAGTCGGTTACCAGATGCCTTTGGCTCAGGTCATGATCCCAGAGTTCTGGGATCAAGCCCTGAGTCAGGCTCCTTGCTCAGCTCTTCTCTCTCTGCCTGCTGCTCTTTCTGCTTGTGCTCTCTTGTGCTCTCTCTCTTTCTCTGACAAATAAATAAAATCGTTACATATATATGTGTCTATGTGTGTGTGTGTGTGTGTGTGTATATATATATATATATATATATATATATATATATACTTTTTTTCTTTTTACCTAGAAGTTCCCCTGCTAGAAATTTATCATACAGGCATCTTTGCAAAAGGTACATATGTAAGGACTTTCACAGCAGCAGTGTTTATAATAATAAGGGAATTTTTTTTAAGTACTAGAAGAAAATACGGGATAGAATATACTAAAAAACCTGTTGAGATTTCCTTTCTTACATTTCCAGTGATGTTATGCTTAAAATGTCCTTTTAACTTTTGAGATCAATTAAATAGGACTAAAATTTCATATTTTCTTCTAGTATTTTTAATGGCTGAAATGTGTTTTGACATTCAAATTTCTCTGGAATTATTCTGGCATGAAGTGAATTTCTTTCAAATACCTGTGTTTCCCAATGTCTCTTGTGAAATGATCCATTCTGTATCTATTGGTTAGTGATACTCCCATTATTAGATAGTAGGTTTTTATACACCCTTGGATCTATTTCAGGGTTAACTACTCCTATGCTCTGATTTGTTGATTCGGGAGTCATATCTTGCTTTTACTGGGTTCAAAGTCTTCAAATGTAGACAGAATTAATCTTAGAAGCAAAATAAGAATCTAATTAATTTGCTATTTTTTCTTCCTATAGCTAGAAAAATCAGTGACATCTACTAAGTATTAGGCTGTTGTTCATCTATTAGAGCCAGCCTGTGTGTTTAGAACTGTGAGATAATGTGTCTCAACAGGTTAAATTCTGTGAATCTGCCTTTACTCTGACTCTGTTGTTTTGCAACTCAGTATTTGACAAAATAATCCGTCTAAGCTGGCTACCACCGTCACATTCATTGTGTGCAAACGTAAACTAGTAGGAGACACAAAACTAGAATCATTCCTGTCGGAGTCCCAAAGGTGTCAAACCTGTATCTGTTCTTAGTTAGCCATGGAAATTCAATCTGTCATGTTTTCTGCAGATAACTAGTTTCAGAGTCATTAATGTGGAAAGAATATTCATACTATTTCTCCTTGGATAGCTCTACTTACACACTTAGCTTAGCCTTTTCTTCTTAAGAGAACTACTCTTGAATTTATTGCTTTTCCTTGATGAAAGTTCCATTTTTTTCCTTTTCTGATAAGTCACACAAAAGTTACTTAAATAATTTGGAAAAATCTTTTTTCTTTCTTGAAGTAATTACTGTGTGCTTTAGTTTTACTCAGCAGTACTGTTTACTGTGTTTCTGTTGGAGAAAATTTTAAGTTCCCAATAGTGTGCCCTTCAGAATTAGAGACAAAATCAGAGACCACCTTTAAGATAGAAATCAGTAAAATTTAAACATTACATTTTTTAAAATTTTTATTTTTTGAGTGGGAGGGGTAGAGGGAGAAAGAGAATCTGAAGCAGGCTCCAGACTCAGCGTGGAGCCCAACACGGGGCTCAATCTCACAACCCTGAGATCACGACCCTGAGATCCTGCCTCAAGCTGAAATCAAGAGTCAGATTTGGGTGCATGGGTGGCTCAGCCGTTAAGCATCTGCCTTCGGCTCAGGTCCTGATCCCAGGGTCCTGGCATCAAGCCCCACATCAAGCCCCGCATCAAGCCCTGCATCAGGCTCCCTGCTCAGCAGGAAGCCTGCTTCTCCCTCTCATACTCCCTCTCTCACAGTCTCTCTCTGTCAAAATAAATTAAAAAAAAAAAAGTCAGATGCTTAACCAACTGAGCCACCAGGTGCCCCCATTTGGTTTTAGATGCTAACAAGATCATTTGGTTTCTGAGGTAGAGTAGGAGCAGATTACTTAGAACACTCACTGCATCCCCTATGCTGAGCTGTGAGGCATAACATTATTTTTTTCATGTTTTCTTCTTCCATCCAGTCTGTGGGACTTTAGTGAACTTAGAAGGGACTTCAAAACTGACTATTAAATCATCTATATTGGGGCACCTGGGTGGCTCAGTCAGTTGAGTGTCTGCCTTTGGCTTGGGTCCTGGGATCCAGCCCCGAGTCTGGCTCCCTCCTCAGCAGGCAGCCTGCTTCTCCCTCTCCCTCTGCCCGCTGCTCCCCCTGCTTGTGTTCTCTCTCTCACTCTCCCTCTCTGTCAAAAAAAAAAACAAAAAAACTTTAAGTAAATCACCTATGTAAAGAAGGGAAGCTCATACATTTAAGTGACTATTGGCAAGAACACTTAATAACTTATAGTTTCCTTCTTTTAAGATTTATTTATTTATTTGAGAGAGAGAGAGCAGGAGGAGGGGCAGAGGGAGAGAATCTTTCAAGCAGACTACCGCAGAGTATGGAGCCCAACTCGGGGCTTGATTCCAAGACCCATGAGATCGTGACCTGAGCTGAAACCAAGAGTCAGTGGCTTAACAGACTGAGCCACCCATGCTTCCCTAGTTTGCTTTAGATTTAAACCTTTTATAACTTTTTTTCCTAGGATATTCTCTCATCAGAAAAATCTTGAGTTTTTTTCCCCTTAGCATGTGCTTTAACAGAAAAATCGATTTCACTTTCTAGCTGCTTAATTTGGTACCAACTATGTTGTACTTACCTCCTAAGTTGTTTGTGGGAAAATAGTACACGGGAAATTGTCTAGGAGAGGGCCCGCATACAATAAGCATTCAGTTAATGTTATCTCTTTCCATTTGTTTTGTTTGTTTTTAAAGATTTTATTTATCTATTTATTTATTTGACAGAGAGAGAGAGAGAACGTGAGCACAAGCAGGAAAGGCAGCAGGCAGAGGGAGAGGGGAAAACAGGTTTCCCACTGAGCAGGGAGCCCGATGTAGGGCTCAATCCCAGGACCCTGAGATCATGACTGAACCGAAGGGAGACACTTAACCGACGGAGTGTTGGTTAAGCCCACCATTTGCTATTTTTTTAAGATTTGTTTTTTTAAAGACTTACTTATATATTATTTTAGAGAGAGAAGAAGGGAGCACAAGCGTGCGCACTCGAGTAGAGGAGCAGAGGGAGAGGAGAGAATCTCCAGCAGATGCCCCACCGTGCTTGGAGCCCGAGGTGGGGCTCAATTCCATGACCCTGAGAGCATGATCTGAGCTGAAATCAAGAGTCAGACGCCTAACCGACTGAGCCACCCAGGCATCCCTCTTACCATTTGTTATTAATGTTATTAATGTTATAAATGTTATTAATTATTTCTATTAAACTTCTTGATTAATTTTTCTCAATACGGTAAGTTTTGTTTTTTTTTTTAAGATTTTATTTATTTATTTGACAGAGATAGAGACAGCCAGCGAGAGAGGGAACACAAGCAGGGGGAGTGGGAGAGGAAGAAGCAGGCTCATAGCGGAGGAGCCTGATGTGGGGCTCGATCCCAGAACGCCGGGATCACGCCCTGAGCCGAAGGCAGATGCTTAACCACTGTGCCACCCAGGTGCCCCTCAATACGGTAAGTTTTATTTTTCACCTTACTCTCCCGTAATCTGGCCTCCATCCTCTTTACCTTCCTGAACCTCTTCTTACCTCCTACTTACCAATTTCAATCTCAATTCTCTTGCTCATGGACTTCTCTGTTTAATTTATAGCTTTTGCCACACACATACATGCATACCTTAAATATTTATTTTAATTTGCATGAACATATATTCATTTGCCAATCTTCCAAAGGAGGGCCAAGACCTCTACTTTGCATATGAGCCCACCGTTTGGAATTCAGCATCCCTTCTTTTTTCATAAACCACATCAATAGTGTATCACCTAAGACTTTCAGTTTTGACTCCTTTAAAGTGGAACAAGAACTTAACATATGCAAAGTGCTTGCAATGCAGAATCCTTCTGGGTTTTATAATTTACCCAAACACCATCAATCTTTTACAGTTGTCACACAGATACCTAATTCACAGCAGTTTCTTTTATTGATTTGCCTTTATTAAATTTTTCTAAAGCATTGAATTTAATTTTCATGGAGATAAATTATTTTTCCTCCCATTCATATTTCATCATGTTGCACAACATTCAATTAAACAAGAACAACTGGAATAAACAGGTTTGTGAACCAGCATTGACTCACCATGTGGGAGCAGTGGTGCATGGATGTAACAGAGAATTAAAGTCTACCCCCAAAAAGGATGTCAGAATATCTGCGATATTTTATTTTATTTAAATAGGTCAAAAAAGTGTGAGGAAAATATTAACAATCTTCAATCCTTGGTAGTGAGGATACAGGTGTTCATTTTAGTGTTCTCTATATTTTCTGTATTAAAAACAAGTTCTCAAAGAGAAAAAGCTATGATTCTATAGGACTATATGAGGAGGAAAACTAACGGAGAAACTAAAGATCTTAGATACTGGCATGTCCCAGAGAAGGTTATCCTGTGCCTGGTCCTCTCTGCGAACTAAGCCTGGGGGAAGTCAATTGAATCCCTCCGCGTGGTTTGAGGATCAGATGTTCCAAAGTGTTTGCCTCATTTTCTTGGGAAGGCAGTCAGCAACCTCTAAGCCTTACCTCTCCACTCTGTCCACCATGGTAAGGCATCAGGAGAGTAGAAATGGCTGCCTTGGGATTTAGGAAAATGTATCCAAGGCCCCTTTCACCATTCAAGTTAAGTAAAGCCTCAGATATGGGAGACTCTGAATGGAATCAGGCCATATGAATTATTTGAAAGAACGCCCAAATTTCCTAAAATCAACAACATGAGAAACAACAGCTGTTGGTGAGGATGTGAGGAAAGGGGAACCCTCTTGCACTGCTGGTGGGAATGCAAACTGGTGCAGCCCTCTGGAAAACAGGATGAAGTTTCCTCAAAAAGTTAAAAATAGAACTACCCTATGATCCAGGAATTGCACTACTAGGTATTTACCCAAAGAATACAGAACTACTAATTCAAAGGGATACATGCACCTCAACGCTTATAACATTATCTACAATGCCCAAATATGAAAATAGCCCAATAGCCAAGTGTCCATCTACTGATAAATGGGTGAGGAAGATCTGGTATATATACAGAGATGTATGTGTAATGGACTATTACTCAGCCATAAAAAAAGAATGAAATCTTACCATTTGCAACCACATGTATAGAGCTAGAGAGTATTATGCTAAGTGAAGTAAGTCGGTCAGAGAAAAACAAATACCATATGATTTCACTCGTGAAATTTAAGAAACAAAACAAATGAGCAAAAGGAAGAAGAAAAAAAAAGAGAGAAAGGGGGGCAAACCAAGAAACAGACTCTTAACTATAGAGAACAAACTGATGGTCGCCAGGGGGAGGTGGGTGGGGGGGGATGGGTAAAATAGATGATGGGGATTAAGGAGTGCACTTATGGTGAGCACCAGATGATATATGGAATTGTTGAATCGTACACCTGAAACTAATACAACATTGTATGTTAACTAACTGGAATTTAAATAAAAACTTTTTAAAAAAAAGAACACTCAATTTATTAAAATTAATTTTTCATTAACTTGGGGAAGTGGGGGTATTAAATATAAACATAATTATAGAAATTAAGTTTCCATTCCTCCCTGACCTGAGTATGTATAATTACTATATCCAGATGTCTTTGATTTTCTCCAAGACATTTTGGAAAATATTAGGTAAGGCTGTGTGATGCACTCTATAGATTCTTGTTTTCTTTTTCTTTTCCTTTTTTTTATTTTTTATTTTTTGCCATCTTAAGCATCCTTTGCTTGATTTTTGCATTTCCTTTAATAAATAAGTGCCTTTCTTCTGATGCAACTAGGAAGGAATTTTTATTTTTTTTATTATTTTTTTAAAGATTTTATTTATTTATTCGACAGAGATAGAGACAGCCAGCGAGAGAGGGAACACAAGCAGGGGGAGTGGGAGAGGAAGAAGCAGGCTCATAGCGGAAGAGCCTGATGTGGGGCTCGATCCCAGAACGCCAGGATCACGCCCTGAGCCGAAGGCAGATGCTTAACCGCTGTGCCACCCAGGCGCCCCTAGGAAGGAACTTTTAAACACGTTTTTGGGAATCACTATCTGAAAACAGAAGGCTAAGAAATAGTCTAACACATTTATAAACTCATAGTGGGGATAGCACACACATACGAAGGAAAAAGGAGAGGGAGAAAGAGAGCAGCTAAGCACAATTTCCTATTCAGATATCCTTTCCTTGTAGCTTGTCTTGCTGGAGAGTCTTGAAGGTGGTTGTCACAGGTGGTCTATAGTTTATCCAGGTTCTAAGTAGGGCTTCTAGAGAAGATTTAAGTGATCCTGAGGGTGTAGAGAAGTAACAGGACTGAAACCACAGTTATGATGAAACAAGATATTCTGCCTAGAGGAGTGTAGTAATTTGCTAAACATAAATTCTGTAGTGGCAATATTGATGGATCTGTCATACTGTCAGCAAGAAATATAGAAATGTGGGTATTCCTTGAAAATCCATTTGAAATTATAGATGTGGTCATCCATCTCTGTGATTGGTGAGCAGGGAACTCAGAGATTCTTCAAGAATCTCTAAGATTCTCTCAGGCATAGGTGTGAGAAACCTACTAGAGACACGTGATGCGGGTACAACACAAAGTCTACTGTGGACGAAGTGTATGGAGAGTCAGTAGAGTGCACACAGTCCCCTACGGTCTCATTATCCCATGGAGAGGTAAGCTTGGGTCAGGCACAGCTGAACATTCTATAAATAGTGCTCCAGGAAAACACACACACACACACACACACACAAACCCTGCCCCAAGCTGCTCTATGTATTCACAGAGAAATGGGAGGAGTAGAGAACGCTAATCAACCAGAGCTTTTTGGTTGGAGGAATAGCCATGAATACAATAGGGACATTCTGTGGGACAATTGTCTAAAGGAGTTCAAATACCAGTGCTGGTATCTGCTAGTAGTATTGTAGCCCTTCCTACTGAGCCACATCATTTCAGCTAAGCCAGTTCTTTGCCAGGCTACTCAAGGGTAGAGAGGACTGCCTTTGCAATCCAGCAGATAAAGGGTTTGTCTCCTCTTACTCTGAAATCTGGGGTTTAAATGAAAGGCAATGCTTAGAAGGGAATGAACCATTCATGCAGGCAGATACCACTGAAAATTGCTTGGCAATGAGTAGTCTAGTGGGGATTAGTCAGGAAATAAAAGGTGCCATTATGAGAACATGTCAGATCTATAAAAAGTATAATCTCTGAGATAAAATCTAGGGTATCCTAGAAATGTTTGGTTTTCAGTCTCTTCAATCTCTGGGAACCACGGCCTCCCAGGTCAGTCCTTGAGCTAAGCACAGATAGCCTCAGTGTGGTCTAAGGCATGTGTATCATGTGGAACTTCCCCAGAACACTCTGCTTATACCCTATTGGCCAGATTTTATTCACATGGTCACACGGATTTATGAAAGGCCGGGGAATGAATTCCTCTTTCTGAATGGGCCATGTGCCCAGATTAAAATTCTACAGCAATCTATGCCAAACCCCACACAACAGCATAATTAAAAAATAATTTGTTTAAAATAAAATAGGGATGCCTGGGTGGCTCAGTCCGGTCAAGTGTCCGACTCCTGGTTTTGGCTTGGGTCCTAATCTCAGGGTGGTGAGATCGAGCCCCAAATTGGGCTCCACACTTACTGTAGAGTGGAGTCCACTTAAGGATTCTCTCCCTCTGCCCCTCCCGATTATTCTCTCTCCCAAATAAAGCTTAAAAAAAAAAGAATTTGTTATATAAATGTGAGGCTGTTTTGTGGAACCAAAGGGCAGGGAGCCTACCAGGCCTAATTAGGACCTTGAATAGGGACTTGTCAGAAACCAAACCGAGGCACTTGTCCTCTTTATCTTTCCAGGGGCATAAAGGGCCGCAACTACGCCTTTCTCAGCAGACCAGCCTTAACTGCTTATCAGCACATTCACTCAGCAAATACTGACTAAGCACTTACCATGGACTAGGACTGTTCCAGGCACTGGGGATAGAGAAAGGAATCAAACAGACAGAAAATATGTACTTCCAGGGGCACCTGGGTGGCTCAGTCGTTAAGCGTCTGCCTTCAGCTCAGGGCGTGATCCCGGAGTCCTGGGATCAAGCCCCACATCGGGCTCCTCCGCTGGGAGCCTGCTTCTCCCTCTCCCACTCCCTCTGCTTGTGTTCCCTCTCTCACTGGCTGTCTCTATCTCTGTCAAATAAATAAATAAAATCTTTACCAAAAAAAATGTACTTCGAAAATATTCATCCATGCTCCTCTAGTCTGTGTGTCCTTTAAATGCAAGGACATGTAATTTTTGGACCTCCTGTTCCTATTTCTCAATCGCAATTCTCCCACATAATTATGTGGGAGGTCTTAGAACGCCAAAGAAAATTGGTTTCAGGTTAGAATAGTTCAGCCTCCAGACCTAGTATCAGCAAAGGATACCACTGAGCCTCAGGTATAGTGAAAGAGGGTTCTGGAGCCTAGCCAGACCTCTTTTCTGACTTCTCTGTTCCAGGTGACCCTTCAGCTGTTCAGAGAGAGTTGTTTCTGAGATTTCAGTTGAGGGCTAGGAGCTGGGAGTCACCATGACAGTGCTGAAATGGCTGGCCTCCATGCAAAACATGGAGAAGGAGAGAAAAATTAGTGTCTGCTGGGAAACTAAAGTAGAAAACCAAACAGTGCAAATAAAATGTCAGTCTAAAGGGAACGAGCTGAGAGAGGAAAAACAGGTACAAGGAAATGAGACAACAGGAGGCAACAAGATGAGTAAGTAAGTTTGGGAGGTGTATTATTCAAGATTAAATCCAGAGGAAGAACAGACATTAGGACCGGTTGATCCAGTGATTCAGGGATGCATGCGACTCAGCTCATTCTTCACCCAGAGTTATAGGGTGGTTGCCTGTAGCGACCAACTTACAAGCTGCCCCCATATAATGGGAGAAAAAGAATGGCTTTCCAGAGCTCTTTCTCAAGTACAGAATCTTCCTAGAAATCTTCAGGAAGCCTTTCTTAGGGCTTATTAGAACTAGGTTACATGGGATTACCTTTAGACCAGTGGGTCTCAACCACAGGCAATATTTCTCCTGAGAAGACATTTAGC
The DNA here is from genome assembly GCF_017311325.1 of Ursus maritimus. Lineage (NCBI taxonomy): Eukaryota > Metazoa > Chordata > Mammalia > Carnivora > Ursidae > Ursus > Ursus maritimus. Next base: position 34,562,164 of record NW_024424897.1, read on the forward strand.
CATCTCTGGAGACATTTTTGGTTGTCACAACTGGGGGAGGGGAGTGCTACTGGCATCTGGTGGGGTAGAGGTCAAGGATGCTACTAAATGTTCTGCAATGCACAGGACAACACCCACCATAAATTAAACTGTCCCAAAATGTCCAGAGTGTTGAGACTGGGAAAACCTGTTTTAGACCAAGTAGGCACAGTCCTCTGAAGCCCCCAGACGGGGTGTGGGAGGGGTACATACCAGAGAAAAACTGATAACAAGTGGCCAGAGAAGTAGGAGAAGGTGGAAAAAATGTCCTGTTCAAAAGCCAAAGGAATATTTTAAGGCAGATATGGCCAGTAATAGCAAATGCTGTAGAGAGGTCAAGTAGGTTTACGACTGAAAACCATCCAGTGGATTTATCCGTAAGGGGTTACTTGTTACCTTTGCCCAAGAAGTTCCAGGAGGGTAATAGGGACCAAAGTTAGGCTGATAAGGAGCAAATGAGAGGTGGTGACCAAGACATCTTAATTATGGTATAGGCAAATCATTCAAGAAGTTTGTGAATGGAAGGAGAGAGAGAAGTAGCTGAAGGGTCAGAGAATCATTTGTTTTATTATTATTATTATTATTATTATTATTATTATTAATTTGTTTTTAANNNGTGAAGAGACAGGATCGTTTTTAAAATGCTGACAGGAAAATCCAAGAGAGTGAAAGGAAAAAGAGAGGGAAAAAGGAAACTGCCATCTACAGTAGCGCTTCTCAAACTTTTTTTTTTTTAAGATTTTTTTATTTATTTGTCAAAGAAAGAGAGAGAGAGCACGAACAGGGGGAGTGGCAGGCAGAGGGAGAAACAGGCTTCCTGCTGAGCAGGCAGCCCGACATGGGACTGGATCCCAGGACCCCGAGATTATGGCCTGTGCTGAAGGCAGACGCTTAACCAACTGAGCCACGCTGGTGCCTCCTTCTCAAACTTCAATATGCATGTGAGTCACCTGGGGATCTTGGAATCACCTGTGGGAGTCTATTAAATGCATATTCTAATTCAGTACGTCTGGGGTGGAGCCTACGAGTCTAGAGTTCTAACAAGCTCCCAGGTGATATCAGCGCTGCCGGTCCATGGGCCCCACTTTGAATAGTAAGGATTTACAGCAGTGGTTCTCAAACTGATGTGTGCATTAGAATCACCTTGTGGGCTTGTTAAAACAGGGGTTGCCGGGCCCCACTCCCAGAGTTTCTGATGCAGTACATCTGGGATTGGGCACAAGAATTTGCATTTTTTTTAAAGATTTTATTTATTTATTCGACAGAGATAGAGACAGCCAGCGAGAGAGGGAACACAAGCAGGGGGAGTGGGAGAGGAAGAAGCAGGCTCATAGCGGAAGAGCCTGATGTGGGGCTCGATCCCAGAATGCCGGGATCACGCCCTGAGCCGAAGGCAGACACTTAACCACTGTGCCACCCAGGCGCCCCAGGAATTTGCATTTCTAACAAGCTCCAAGGTGCTGCTGATGCTGCTAGTACAGGGATCACCCTCTGAGAATCATTGATTCAGTGTATATGTGGAGAAAATCACCTTCGAAGAAAGACCGCTTCACCACTGAGAAAATAAGGAAGAGGCAAAAATTGACAGGGCTACAGATAAGCTGGTAGATTTGGAGGGAGGGAGGATGCTGAAGAATTTACTGCTTATTGGCCTGTATCTTCTCTGTGAAGTAGCAGTAAAATGATCATCTGAGAGCAAAGAGAGAGGATGAAGGGATAGGAACTATAAATATTAGGTAAAGCCTATGGCCCTACAATTAGCTCTCCTCATAACACCACACGAAAAGTCTGTTTGTTTTGTTACTTATTAAAGCAATGTTTTGCAATTAATTCACCCAGACAAGTTGACCAGGAAGTTATGTGGTGCAGTGGAAGAATTAGCAGGATTTTCCTTTGGCTGGTAACTAGAAACTCCCGCTTTGGAAATTTCCAAGCTTAAATCTTGTTGACAATGTGCTTTGATGTAGAAATGAAGGAATTCAATTGGTTTTAAAAGGCAGAATGACATAGAATTTATGAAGGGGTAGACTCTAGAATGAGAGGCTCTGGTTTCTTTTCTCTTTTTTTAATTATTATTAATTTTTAAAGTAGGCTCCATGCTCAGTGTGGATCCCAGTGCAGGCTTGAACTCAGGACCCTAAGATCAAGAGTCAGATACTCAACTGACTGAGCCACCCAGGTGCCCTGAGGCCCTGGTTTCTTTCTTTCTTTCTCTACCTCTCTCTCTTTCTTTCTTAGAGCACACACACGCATATGAGAGGAGCAGAGATAGAGGGACAACCAGACTCTGCACTCAGTGTGGGGCCCGACATGGGGCTCGATCTCAGGACTTTGAGATCATGACCTGAGCAGAAACCAAGAGACGGACGCTAAACCAACTGAGCCACCCAGGCGCCCTGAGGCTCTGGTTTCTAATCCTGCCTTTACCACACACCAGTGTGAAACCTTAAGCAAGCATGTTAACTTCTCTTAGCTTTAATTTCTCACTTGTAAAATGGGGATAAGAATGGGAACAGTACCTATCTCACAGAGTTTTGGGGAGAATGAAACAAGATAATGTAGTAAGTACTTGGCACCATGTCTGTCACAGTTTATCATTTGAATCTATTTCACGAAGGTCTCCGAATCTAGAGCCACACCCATCTTCATCTACAATTCCAGATGACAGTTCATATGAAGTTGTGAAAAATGTATACATCATTGTTACTGTAATACCTAACATTTATTGAGCCATTTTTGTGTGTGTGCTAGGCATTGTTTTAAGCCCTTTACATGTACGAATTCAAGTGACCCTCACAATAGCTCCATGAGAGGCATTCTATTATCCTCATTTTGTAGGTGAGGAAACTGACACCTGAAGAAAATACTTTACTCAAAGTCACACAGAAAATAAGTGGTAGAGTTTGATCTCACACAGTCTAACTCCAGGGCTATATTCTCAACCACCTCATGGTATAGCCTCTTCAGGGCTTCACAGTGTGAATTCAGGTCAGATGAAGTGTCAAATAAGTTGATCAAATGAGGCACCTTTCATTTGGTATTAATAAATTTTGGGATTCCAGAGTCTAGGAACAACTGCTTTCAGTTTTGTTCAGATCCCAAGTGGTGATCACTAGGGTGTATGTAGTACCAATTCACCAGAGGTTAGCTTTAAGCATATTACTTCACACAGACTCTCAAGTTTCCTCTTTAGGCTGCCAACTAATTATTTTTATTCAACTGGACTACTATGATACTTAAAAAGTATAGTTTATGTGGAATGAAAAATTATAATACTGGTCACTATTTGTTGAATGGAATGCCTGTTTCATGCTGGGTTCCTTATACGCTCTAGCCTTAATAAAACAGCTCTGCAAAGGTAAATACTCCTACCACCATTTAACAGATAAGAATCTGAAGATAAAAATTTTCTGGGAGGGGCGTCTGGGTGGCTCAGTCAGTTAAGCAATCGCCTCTTGGTTTCAGCTCAGGTCATGATCTCAGGGTTGTGAGATTGAGTCCTGCTTCTCATCAGTCTCTGCACTCAATGGGGAGTCTGTTGGAGATTCTCTGCCTGCCAGCCCTCCTCCTCTGCTCCTCCCCTGCTTGCCCACACGTGCACTCTCTCTCCCTCTCTCTCTCTCTCTCTGAAATAAATAAATAAAATCTTTAAAAAAAAAATTGCTGGCAGTCAGGAAAGTTTCCCTATCTCCCATACTGTAGAATGAAAATAGTTAATTCCAAAAAAGTAGTGTACATTGAACTCTCACAACTTCAGGGTCTGCCAATCTCTCTAACAGGGCTTTACTTTCAATTTGTAAGGTGCTATTTATATCTGGTTCTGGGTAACTGATAATCCTATTCAGCACCTCCTGTACTGCAGCATAGTAAGGAGGAGGAAACAAATCAATAAACAAACATATAGTACAAAACAATAAAATCCCCAAAGGACAAGTGACAATATCGTTGAGATTAGATCCATGGAAAAAGATCCCGAAGATGAAGTGAAGTGAGTACATGCCCCAGTTGTAGGTTGATCAGATGGAGGTGAAGGTAGGGAGTGAGAGGGGGCAGAGAGATTGTTTAAAACACATTTCCTCCACTTCATCTGGTAATGGAATGATTTCCTTATGTTCCTTTTGGAAGCTTGAGTCTCATAGACTTTTCGGTGAGTGACTCTTGGACATGTTTCATGATATGGAGTACAATGAATTCTTCCCCCCACCTCTTCCTCAACAAATGTACCTCCCTACCCAAGATAAAGTTCATCTGGTCCATACCCTTGCCTTTGCGCAAGATAGTCTCTCTTCTATTCCAGTTCTCTGAGGTAGCCCTTTCCTATCCCACCTTGTTCCCCAGTCCTAGGACTGTTGGTAGGACAAATAATTAATATACATTAAATAAAATGACTTGGAAGTTATTGAATGATAGAACCAAACTAGACCAATTCCCACATGACCCACTAGCTCCCCAGCTTGGATATCATGATACAGAATCCACTGAGACCTTATCTGAATACAGCCATCTCAGGAGATCACCTGAACCCAGACACCAGGATTTCATCTAGAGACCAGCTGAACTCACCTATTATTCTTGGATTTTACCCAAAATACAGGCAACTCATCATCTAGCCACTCTTTTTTTTTCTTTTCTACACTTCCAAACCAATATCACTTTATTCTCTCGTTCCTGACTCATTGTCCCACTGCTCCCTTCCCTAAAATATTTTTTCACTGTGCCTTCTGGATATTTATTTCCATTATAAACAAATTCCCCCACACTCTCTTCTCTCCTACAATCTTCCCTTCCTCCTTTCCTTCTAGTCTTATCCTGAAAATCCTACTCCTGGTACTATTTTTTTGAAGTTAGGGGGCTTATGGTCTTTCCTAATCCACACATTATAGGGGCTGAAGGGAATTTTGAATTTTTCTCCTTTCCATTATTATTAAACCAGTATTCCTCTCAGATGGGTACAAATCCTTCTACCAATTTTCTTTCTTATCTTCCAGTTTATGGTTACTATTCTACATTTATAAGAAGAGCCTGTAGTACTAGGCTCTTATCTACCTCTAAACCCTATATTGTGTCGGCACTCTGATAACTTCACTTTCCTTTGGGAAAATTAAAACCCCAAACCTCATGCTTTCATGACTTACTCAAGTGACATACATCCTTCACTCCAAGTCAACCAGACTCAACACAGGACCATTCTAGAAACTGCTCCACATTAGAAATCTTTGACTCTGTTAGAGTTACCATTCTCTATCTTCCACCTCTGACATGCTCTAACTTTCATCACTACTGTTCTTAGGTCATACAGAGACCTATTGTTTCTTTTCTTTTTCCAGCTTTATTGACATTTGACTGACAAGTACTTACAGGTTTTTGAGCTTTCTTCTCTTCCTGACCTATCAGCCCCATCACTGTCTCGTTTCTTTCACTCTTTAGTCTGACCTCCATGGCTTGTCACCTCGAATACTCTTTCAGAAGTGCTCTCACCTCCCTCACATCCCTTCCTTCTTCAATCAACTTGCACATCAAAACACCATCTCTGAAATAAATCCTATGCCCTACAGAAGACATGAACAGACATTTGTCCAAAGAAGACATCCAAATGGCCAACAGACACATGAAAAAATGCTCAACATCACTCGGCATCAGGGAAATACAAATCTGAACTACAATGAGATGCCACCTCACACCAGTCAGAATGGCTAAAATTAACAAGACAGGAAACAACAGATGTTGGTGAGGGTGTAAGGAAAGGAGAACACTCTTGCACTGTTGGTGGGAATTCAAGCTGGTGCAGCCACCCTAGGAAACAGGATGGAGGTTCCTCAAAAAGTTGAAAATAGAGCTACCCTATGACCTAACAATTGCACTACTAGGTATTTACCCAAAAGATGCAAACGTAGTGATCCAAAGAGGCACCTGCACCCCAATGTGTATAGCAGCAATGTCCACAATAGCCAAACTATGGAAAGAGCCCAGCTTGGTCGAGTCCCCTCCTATTTTCTCCCATCTTTCCAAGCTTTCCCCACTCACTTTCAGCCCCCTTAAATGCAGAGCTACTCACTCAGCAGCTCACTCTCTCTCTCTTTTTTTAAAGATTTTATTTATTTGTTTGTTTGTTTGTTTATTTATTTATTTATTTATTTGTCAGAGAGCACAAGCAGGGGGAGCGGTAGCAGAGGGAGAAGCAGCCTCCCCGCTGAGCAGGGAGCCCAATGTGAGGCTCGATCCCAGGACTCTCGGATCTTGAGCTGAGCCGAACGCAGACACTTACCTGACTGAGTCACCCAGGCGCCCCTCTGTGGCTCATTCTTGATGTTTTTATTTCACTTTCATGTTATGTCTTTGTACAGATCTTTTTGGTCAGTTTTGGTCATTTTTATCTGTCTCAAATCTTTCACTTAATCCAGATTTCTGACACAATACCTATTTTTTTTAACTTACATCAGCAGAAGGAAAGTGACTGAATCATAGAGAAAAGCGGAAGAAAGAGATTGGATAAAAAGCGCATGTTGCTCCTCCTTTTGATTGGCCCGTCCTCAGTAATCGGAGCTAATAATCTCTTCCTACTTAAGCTAGTTTGAGTTGGATTTCCGTCATGACCAAAAGTATCTTAACTAAAATATCTGTGTCTTGTGTATGCTGTTTATCTTTTTCTTCCATGTTTCATGAGAGTCACAGACCCAGTGTTCTCCTTCATTATTCATATTTGAGTGAGGTTAAGTCTAGATCAGCAAACGATAGCCCATGGGCCATATCTGGCCAGCCACCTAATTTGTTTTCACAACCCACAAGCTAAGAACGGTTTTTATATTTTTCAATGATTACGTTTTAAATGATTTTATAACTATCTGCATAATAGCCTTGGTTGTGTCTCTTGGCTCACAAAGCCTAAAATGTTTACCTATCTGGCCCTTTAAGAAAAACCTTGCCGACCCCTGACTTAGATAGACATGATAATTGACTAAAAATATTGTGCATTTATTTTTCTTGGGTCCCTCACTATTTACCTGGCCTCTGTGGGAATCCTTCATTATGTGGGTTTAAATCATCGGTTCAGCATTTCAGCATCCTGCACAGGACTGAGAGGAAGTCAGACTCATGGGTCATCTCACCCAGAAGTTTGTCTTGGTGAAACTTTTCCCATTGTTTGTTCAAATTGCTGCCCCAGGTAACAGCTCTTGGTATCAGTTTTCTGTTTGGCCTGGCTTCTGCTTTGGGTTCAGGTGTATGGCGTCCTTCCTAGCTGTTCTGTAAGCTGAGTTGAGAGTAGCTGCCTCACGGGGTCAGCTGCCCGTAAAAATAAGTAAACTTCTCCCAGTGTTGAGATGAGCTACCTGCTCTAATGAGAGGTACAGTCAGGGAAAGACCTCTCCACAGGTTTTCCTGATTTCATGGCCTCCTTTTCTAAACTCTGCACCTGCCTTCAGCTGCTATTGATCTCTGGTATCAAAAGAGTTTCCAAGTAATAATGGCCTCCATGCCTCCAAAAAACCAGCTTTTTCTAGGCGATTTTATTTCTTTGATTAGTAGGAACTCGTGGGGCTCTGCCAGGATTTCCTCTGCTTAGTTTTCATGACACTGAACTCTTCTCTTGGAAATGAGATGTATGGGGGGCTCCTGGGTGGCTCAGTTGATTAAGCATCTGCCTTTGGCTCAGGTCACGATCCTGGGGTCCTGGGATCGACCCCCACATCAGGCTCCTGGCTCAGCGGGGAGCCTGCGTCTAGCTCTCCTTCCTGCTTCTTCTCTCTCTTGCTATCTCTCTCTCTACAATAAATAAATAAAATATTTTTTTAAATGATATCTATGGGTTTTTGCCTCTCATTGAGTCCTCGGGGACCATTATCTAGCAGAAATTCTTCTGTGATTGTGGTATATATCTATGTGTCCCTTCCATCATTTCATCATTGGTGTTATTTTCCTTTGATTATTTCTTTCTTTTTTAAGATTTTATTTATTTGTTTGACATAGAGAAAGATAGCCAGTGAGAGAGGAACACAAGCAGGGGGAGTGGGAGAGGAAGAAGCAGGCTCCCAGCAGAGGAGCCCAACGTGGGGCTCGATCCCGGGACTCTGGGATCACGCCCTGAGCCGAAGGCAGACGCTTAACCGCTGTGCCACCCAGGCGCCCCACCTTTGATAATTTCAATCAGTTCCACAGAGATAGGGGAGTAGATGTGTATGTCTCAACATTGGAGGATTACAAAAACTCAGTAAAGACAAAAAGCTTTGGTCAGACTAGCACCTAGGACCCCAAAAAGCACAGTTCATGTCCCAGCAGTAAAGTCATGAATGACATGGAGATGATATGAACTGATCCTTAGGGGAGGGACTGAGAAGTCGGCTCCACAAATGCCAGGTGAAAGGTCCAGAACTAACCAGGAAAGATTAGCACTCATTCTGAATAGCTCATGCTGCTTTTCCCTTCCCCAAAGGTAGCAATGATGGATCAAGAACACATCCTGAATGATAGGATGGATAAAAAACAGAACCAGAAGAATCTACTGGGATTTGTTTCAGCCAGGACAGTTGTACAGAGATCTTGACAATACTCGAGTCACCACCTTCTGTCTAGGGTCTACCAGTAAGCAATCTTTTATTGCCCAGCAGGCTAGTGGGATACTCTCAATGAAATATGTTCCAGCGACCTCTGGAAGTTCCATTTAAGAGAACTGTACACTTTAAAGCTAACTGGGGTATTTCACATCAGAATAAGTTGAAATCACACTGTGATGAGGACTCCACAGTCTGACCTTGAGTCCTCTGGAAGCAGCACAAATTTTAAACAAAAGCTCGGCTGCGGAGATGCGGGATATGTACGAAGAACCACGTTGAGGAATGAGCTTGCCTGGAGATCAACTCCTGGAATTGTCAGAAGGAGGACCTCAGCGAACCTGTTTTTCTACAAAAACAATAAAAATATTGCCAAAACAACTGAGATGAACCATTTTAGAACTTTGGAAATTAACCAGAGCCCCAAAACAAACTGGAAGTCATCTATCCAAGAGAAACCACTGAGCTTTGGTTAGGAAGTGGGATCTGTGGTATTTTAACTTGTGGATGGGATGCTATTCCCATCCGTGCTCCCTCCCCAGCTCAGTCTGTGGGAGCCACAAAAACCCAGCAGTCTCGCAGCCAATGGAGAGGACTGACCTCTTGTGGAGCTCACTTAAAAGCAACATCCCCAGAACACAGTCAATATTTTGTCCGAATTTGCGGCTCCCTGGAAAATCTCTATCTTTAGGTAGTTCTGGCTATTTGATTGGACTCAAAATTCAGCCCAGCAGAAAGGAAAAAGAAAAAAAATGCCCTACTCACAGGGCATTTTCAAAACAATAGCCATCTACTGGCAACATTGCTGCTGCATAAGGCTATGCTGGTATTTGGGGTTAGCAAGAGACAGCATGGGCATTTAAGAGTACATCTTGCAGAGCTAGATAACCGTAGGGAACTCTGAAAACCTATCTCGTATTCCAGGGGATTAAAAGGCTATGTAAGGGCTCCTGGGTGGCTCAGTCAGTTAAGCATCTGCCTTTGGCTTAGGTCATGATCTCAGGATCCTGGGATCGAGCCCCACATTAGGCTCCCTGCTCAGTGGGGAGTCTGCTTGTCCCTCTCCCTCTGCGCCTCCTTTCTGCTCATGTGTGCGCCTGAGTGTTCTTTCTCTCTCGCTCTCTCTCAAATTTAAAAAAAAAAAAAAAAGCCGTGTAGGAGCACCTGGCTGGCTCAGTCAGTGGAGCATACAGCTCTTTTTTTTTTTTTTTTAAAGATTTTATTTATTTATTCGATAGAGATAGACAGCCAGCGAGAGAGGGAATACAGGCAGGGGGAGTGGGAGAGGAAGAAGCAGGCTCATAGCGGAGGAGCCTGATGTGGGGCTCGATCCCAGAACGCCGGGATCACGCCCTGAGCCAAAGGCAGACGCTTAACCGCTGTGCCACCCAGGCGCCCCTGGAGCATACAGCTCTTGATCTTGGGGTCGTGAGTTTGAGCCCCACGTTGGGTGTAGAAATTACTTAAAAATAAAATCTTTAAAGATAAATAAATAAAAATAAAAGGCTGTGTAAATGCACAAGGCTGTGCACATGCCCAGGAGAGACATGGGAATGGAGAAGGTCCTAGTCACTAATTTCAGGCTGACTTTAGGCTCTTTACAAGCAGCAAGTGAAAGCTGAGGCTGTCTTATAGACTGCCTGAGGTTTGAAGACATGCTTTCTCACACAGATTCCCTTGGCAAAGACGTCCGAGTAAAGAATACCTCCTGTTCCTAATGGATTTTAATTTTTCTTCGTAAGTTTAGAAAATGAATTATAAGATCAAGGACCCCATTCCCGAGGAGTGCGGGAAGAGGGGAATTACTGCTCTGGACAAATTAGAGGGGGAAATGGGGAAACTGATATAACTGTGTGATCCTGTAAGGGTACAAAAGTGACCTGGCACTGAGGCTGGGCCACAACTCGTGAACCTGCAAATCAAATATACAGGGTGAGAGTGAAGCGCTCAATGGCTTTTGCCTTCCTCTAACCTATCATGAAAGTCTACCTGATGACCAGCTGGACGTATCAAGAAAAGCAGGGAGGTAAGGGGCTAAGGAATGGTAGAAATGAGCTAGGGATCCTTGGGCATAAGGCCTGAACCATGCACTCCCTTCTGTCCTTAGAATTTTCATACTTGCCATATATCATCCCTAGAATGGAGATAATAGCCATTACTGCATGCTCCTGCATGTGTCTGGGGCTCACAGAATCCCCGGAGCTATCAGAATAAGAATTAGGGGAAGAATAGAAAGGGGGAGTAATATGTCAACATAGCCTCAATATAGTCTTGAGCTAGTTTCCTTTCTAGAGTGAAGGTGTGTGCTCTTTTTCAGATTGTCCAGGATCCCCACTCACCTCTTCCCCATTCCATCAAAACCCTTCGTCTCCTGCCTTGTCCGGGTCTGAATTCTTTTCTCTCCTCCCTCACCTGTCTGTTTGCTGCAGTATTATCCCATACTCAAAACCATCAGTTTGTTCCCACATGTCCCCAAACATCATTCCCTAGAGGCACCAAATGCCAAGATATCCAGGTTCCTGTAGAGAGAACTCAAATACCGATGATGACTCTTGGCTTCACCTGAAAGCAGAGCCTGCAACAAGGAATTGATTGAAGGTAGTTTATTTGGAAGATAATCACAGGAGGGACTGAGGAGAATAAAATAGAGAAGGAAAAGATCATGTAAGGGCCATTATCTAGGTTGTTTCTGTGAATGATAGGGGCTCCAGTTAGTCGGGGCCTCCTGAAAAACTACAGGATGCCTCCCAGAATGGTCCGTCTGAAGGACAGGAGGGTGGATCATCATCCCCTCCCATTCCCCTTTGGATGAGTTTGCCCTGGACTGCACTTGTCTATGGGTCCAGCAGATTCCTGTGGCATTGGAGAATGTCCTGGGGCAGAATATGCAAGATGCAGGGTGCCTGGGTGGCTCAGTCGGTTAAGCATCTGCCTTTGGCTCAGGTCATGATCCCAGGGTCCTGGGATCGAGTCCTGCATTGGGCTCCCTGCTCAGCAGGGAGTCTGCTTCTCCCTCTGCCCCCCCCCCCGCTCGTGCGCACTCTCTCTCTCCCACACACACACACACACACTCTCTCTCTCTCCCTCTTTCTCAAATAAATAAATAAATAAGAATATGCAAGATGCACAGTATAACGTCATGAGCACAGTCAGTGTTAAGCACGTCTGAGCTCAGACAGAACCGTCCACCACAGCTGTGACAGAAAGCAGAGATGAGTCAAGGGGATATAATGCAGAAACCAGGAGGTCTGCCATAGACCCTTCCCCTGATTTTTAAAACTTTCTCATCAGAAACTATTATTGATGACATAACTTGCAATGGGTGTTTATTTCTGTCATTTTCTCTGACTACATTCAAATATGAAATTCCCGATTGGGAGAGAGGGAGAAATTTACTATTCCGCTCAACCTAGGATAGATCAACAAAAGGGAAGAAACACAAAAGGGATTCCATATGCCTCAGGAAAAGTACAGCCACTGATAATTTGACATTTCAAGTACTTGCGTAAGTTTCAGAGTTTTTCTGTTTAGACCCAGATTGGATTTCACTTTTACTCTGACATTTCTCAAGAGAAGATTTCAAGGATATAATCTGTCTGAGGTCAAGGAATGCTTCTTACCTTTATTTAAAAGACTTCCAGAGCTTTTAGTTGCTACTTTTATGGGTGGGGAGAAACAGTCATAATTTAATACTGTTAGCAAACAATAAGGCATCTATTGAATTCTTATATAGGATCTTTGGTTTAGTGGTTTTCCTGTTGGGTATGGGTGTTCTATGCTGCTGAGGAGTGGATACACTACTAACTTCCTGTACTTGCCTAACACCTGAACCTTTACTGCATATACTTTCCTAAAATATCTTGTTACCACAAGGGCTAACAACTCGGACAGCATGATAACATGCGTTGGAACAACAAGTATTTTCCTCTCAATATTGTATTGTGATTAATTTAGAGGGAAGCAGAGAAGATGAGACAAAAGGTAGTGGTCAACAAAGGTCATATTGGCTGGATTACACCGTGAGTGGACCCAAGTGGTGGGTTTGTTCACCCCCGTGCCCACTCTATTATCCCTAGTGACTTTGTTGTAATGGGTTTTTATAATGGCAACTATACTATCTCTGTCCACCAGGGGGCGTTTTCAAAAGAGAAGGGATAAAATTGTGTTGCAAGATTTGCTCTTGCCTAATTGGGGAGTGATCCAAAGTTCTAAAGTTGACATCCAGTTTCAGAGAGGGTGTGCCTCTTCTGAAGAAACCAGGTCCTTTGAGGACACTTGTTAGCAGAAAAGAAAGATTTACATATCATCAGGGTGTAAGAGAGATTTCTGCTGCTCGTCCACGGTAAGCGATGGTGACTCCGGTGTCACCTGGGTTCCAGATCTTAGTACATCTGACTTAATGATCCTGATCTTTCATAGGATCAATAGGCAGGTTCTGTTTAGTTAGGAGTACCGGAACTCGCCCCTTTTCTCTTGGGGGGACATCAGACATTAGGTCTAATGCTTTGATCCAAAACAGGGAATTTTCTTCTTCTCTTTTTTAAGATTTTATTTATTTATTTGATAGCGAGCGGGAGAGAACATGAGCAGGGGGGAAAGGGGTGGGGAGAGGGAGAAGCAGGCTCCCCTCTGAGCAGGAAGCCCCATGTGGGGTTCTATCCCAGGACCCTGGGATCATGACCTGAGCCGAAGGCAGATGCTTAACCGACGGAGCCACCCAGGTGCCCCCAAAACAGGGAATTTTCTTGTGGCCTCACAGAAATCCTAACCCACCCAGTGGACAGGAAAGTACCAAGAATGAACTTTTTACTTATCTCTGGCAAATCAACAAGAAAACAGACACCTCGATCAAATTTATACAGACCAGGTGGGTGGGTACTTTGTGGGGATCCTCAAGTACTGAAGTACTTACGGCTTTTATCTGCTTGACATCTCTGCTATCACTTTCTTCTGGTAGCGGACTCACCTTCTAGGTGGACAGCATATGACCAAACCAGGCTAATCCTACCTCATCTGCAGGGATTAGGCCACCGCGGTCATGAACATGTGCAGATTCTATCTCCCAGGAATTGCGATTTTGAATGGAGACACAGAGAAACAGTTTAGAATAGAGATGCCCTGTGGCAGCATACCAATGAGAAGTTCTCTGAGGTGCCTGGGCTGCTCTAGGGTCTATTCTTTCCAATCTAAGCAGAGCTTTTAAGAAAGAAAAAGAAATAAAAGTTATCCATTTGAGAACGGAAGAAGTAAAACTATTTCTATTTGCAGATGGTATGATCTTATATGCAGAACATCCTAAAGAATCCATAAAAAATGAGCGCCTGGGTGGCTCAGTCAGTTAAGCAGCTGCCTTCAGCTCAGGTCATGATCTCGGAGTCCTGGGATCAAGTCCCATAGCATTGGGCTCCTTGCTCGTCGGGGAGTCTGCTTCACCTTCTACCCCTCCCCCCTGCTCGTGATTTCTCTGTCTCATGCTCTCTCTCTCTCAAGTAAATAAATAAAATCCTAAAAAAAAAAAAAAAAAAAAAAGAATCCACAAAAAAACTGTTAGAGCTAATAAAAGATATTAGTAATATTGCAAGATACAAAATAAACACACAAAATTCAGTTCTATTTCTATACACCAGCTACAAACAATATAAAAAGGAAGTTAAGAAAACAATTCCAAATAGCTCATGGGAATGTCATGTACACCATAGTGACTATAGATAATAATACTGTATTGCATATTTGAAAGTTGCTAAGAGAGTGAATCCTGGAAGTCCTCATCACAAGAAAAAAAATGTTGGTAATTAGGGATGATGACATATGGTAACTGGACTTACTGTGCGGATCATTTCACAATGTATACAATTATCAGCTCCTTCCTCATTAGTATAGTGGTCAGTATCCCCACCTGTCACAATGTATACAATTATCAAATTGTTATGTTGTACACCTGAAACCAATATGATGTTGTATGTCAATTATACCTCAATTTAAAAAAAAAGATTGCTTGTATATATACACTCCTAAGTCAGCTCCTTGAAAACAAACAGACAAAAAATTCTGTTTACAATAGCCTCAAAAAGAATAAAATATTTGGGAATAAATTCAACCAGGGAGGTGTAAGACTTGTATACTGAAAATCGTGAAACATCATTGCTGGATGAAATTAGAGACCTCAGTAAATTGAAAGACATTCCATGCAATGGATCAGGAGATTTAATATAGATAAGATGTCAATACTACTCAGAAATCTACAGATTCAATGTAAGCCTTAGCAAAATCCCAATTTTTTGCAGAAATGAAAAAAGACAAGATTATTTTATCCATTCTAAGATTTCTGATATGATCACATTTAAGACATACTTTCTAGGGGCGCCTGGGTGGCACAGCGGTTAAGCGTCTGCCTTCGGCTCAGGGCGTGATCCCGGCGTTATGGGATCGAGCCCCACATCAGGCTCTTCTGCTATGAGCCTGCTTCTTCCTCTCCCACTCCCCCTGCTTGTGTTCCCTCTCTCGCTGGCTGTCTCTATCTCTGTCGAATGAATAAATAAAATCTTAAAAAAAAAAAAAAAAGACATACTTTCTAAATCACATAAGGAATCAGTAAAAAATAAATGTTACTGAAAGATTAAATTATGGAAAACAGTATGGTGGTTCCTCAAAAAATTAAACACAGAATTACCCAATTATCCAGCCAGTCCATTTCTGGGTCTATGACCACAAGAATTGAACACGGGGACTCAAATAGATATTTTGGGTTTTTTGCTGAAAACATTACGCTAAGTGAAATAAGCCAAACACAAAAGGAAAAATATTGTATGCGTCCACTTATATGAGGCACCTAGAGCAGCCAAGTTCATAGAAACAGGAAGTAGCATAGAGGTTACCAGGGGCTGGGAGGATGGGAGAATGGGGAGCGTTGCTTAATGAGTACAGAGTTTCTATTTGGGGTGATGAAAAAGTTTTGGAAATAAATAGTAGTGATGTTGCACAATATTGGGATTGTAATTAGTGCCGCTGAACTGTACACTTTGAAATGGGGAAAATGGGGGGGAAAAAAGACTACTATTTTTTCCAAGACCTGTGATCTGCTTCAACATTAAATTTCTTTTCTTTCCCTTAGCATGTCGCAGGCACTTTCTGTTTACATCCAAAGGAGTTTAGCTGATACACCACCACCACTTTCCCATTCCTTGCTGCTTAGGAATTCTGAGTAGTTGTTAGATAAGCCCTTATACTTTCCGGTTTCAGACATCCACGGGGTCTGTTCAACAACAGTGAAAGGAAGAATCCATGGGAACCATGTGTGGCTTCTTGAAAAAAAGATAGGAGAAAAATGAGTGACGTTTTTGGCCTTTGGCTTTATGAAATTTCGTTTAAAGAGAATCTGGATTTGGAATCCTCAGTTTTATGGGTTAGGTTGAGAGGGATAGAGGAAGGGCCTCTGGCAGAAAGAAGAATGACTGTAGGAAATTTTAAACGAAGAAACAGACAGCAGTTTTTTGTTTTGTTTTGTTTTTTAAGTGGGCTCCATACTGGGTGTGGAGCCTAACGTGGGGCTTGAACTCATGACCCTGAGATCAAGACCGAGCTGAGATCAGGAGTTGGACACTTATGCGAATGAGCCACCCAGGTGCCCCCAAACAGCAGTTTTTTAAACAGAATTGGCAGAGGGTAGACTAGGGGTTCTCAGGATGTGAAGGAGGAGAGGACCCTCTCAGAAGAAAGGCTGTGCTCTTATAAGTGAAGAGACATATGAAAAAACCTTTTCCCAGCTATAATGGTCTTGGAAAATAGGCAGTCATCACTGTTATTATTTCACGGAGGATTTGGGACACCAAAGATTTAACAGAGGAGGAGTCAAGTAGTACTTTCAGAAGTAGCTGGATCTCCTCGCAGAAAAAGCCAAAGTTCAGGAAACTGTTGAAATTTACCCTCTGAGGGACGCCTGGCTGGCTCAGTGGGTAGAGCGTGCAACTCTTGATCTCAGGGTGGTAAGTTTGAGCCCCACGTTGGGTGTAGAGATTACCTAAAAATAAAATCTTTAGGGGCGCCTCGGTGGCTCAGTCTGTTGAGCCACTCTTGGTTTCGGCTCAGGTCATGATCTCAGGGTCTTGAAATCGAGCCTTGGGTCGCGCTCCTCGCTGGGCGGCGAGTCTGGCAGAGATTCTCTCCCTCTTCTGCTCCATCTGCCCCTCCCCTGGCTCCTGCACTCTGTCACGCTCTCTCTGCCTCTAATAAATAAATAAGTCATTAAAATGAAATGAAACGAAATAAAATAAACTAAAATAAAATCTTAAAAAAATGAAAAAGAAATTTACCCTCCGATAGCTGCCGCTGAAGGAGAGCCGGGCTGGTGGTAGGGTGAAGTAAGTGAGGCACCAGTGTCTGGGATTAAGGAGGCTCCTGCAAGTGCAGGCTGTGTCTAACACACAGCTCTTCTCCACAATTCCGCTGTACTTTCTGACCTTGAGTCCCCGGCTCGCCTGAGGCAGAAAACAATCTTGCCCAGCTAAGGCAAACACTCAAATTCTGTCATATCTTAATTCATGTTTAAAATATAGTGTGTTTGGTTTGTTTCTACTTGGTCCTTCTTCCCTTTGGAATTTATCCTCTTCTGGAGTGGGGTTGGATAGGTGATTGTGGGAGTGAGAAGTTACTTTCTCAGTCTCTACCTGTCTGGTCTTCTCTGCTAGATATTTTTATCAAGTTTCTTAATATTTTTTGCTTTACAATACAGAAATGGCCTTTGAACCTACAAATCCAAATTTACTGACTTTTTAAAAAAGATTTTTTTTTATTTATTTGACAGTGAGCACAAGCAGGGGCAGTGGCAGTGGCAGACAGAGGGAGAGGGAGAAGCCGGCTTCCCGCTGAGCAGGGAGCCCGATGCGGAACTCGATCCCAGGACTCATGACCTGAGCTG
This sequence comes from Ursus maritimus, assembly GCF_017311325.1. NCBI lineage: Eukaryota > Metazoa > Chordata > Mammalia > Carnivora > Ursidae > Ursus > Ursus maritimus. The sequence continues at coordinate 34,579,642 of NW_024424897.1, forward strand.
AAGGCAGTCACTTAACCAACTGAGCCACCCAGGCGCCCCTAAATTCACTGACTTTTTGTTCCTTATAGTGCACAGTGATGTCCCCACCTCTTCCCCTGTTTTCCCAAAGCAACAGGGGAGTGAGAGCTAATTGCAGGTTGTAGAAAAATCCCTCCTGGAAAAAGCAAAAAAAAAATTTTTTTTAGTAATTTTTGGTGTGTGATCTGAAAGGTAAGGAAATACACATTAACATTTGAAATATTATAGCCCATCTTACGCACAAAGACATACGCTAAAAGCAGCATGCTTAGGGTATATATGAGACTGGGCTTAGAACGTTAACGCAGCCAAGGAAACCACAGGTGTTGAGAGGCATGAAATGGGAGCCAGACAGCACCACAAGTGACACCACCACAAAAGGTCATGTGTGAGACTGGGTTGGATCCTGAGCTAACAACAGAAGGCTAGTTCCCCGAGAACTCCACCAAGGAGGTGCAGGGTTAAGAGGAAGTTTTCAGACCTTAAGCTCATTGACTTCATATCTCGGTCTAGAAGCTCACCACAAGACAGGAGTTAGAAGAGTCTGTTATGAAAAGAACTCTAAGTGCCCATATTCATTTCCTAGGGCAACTGTGGCCAATTCCACAAACTGGTGTCTTTAAACAGCAGCTCCCCTTATGAAGAAATTGACCATTGCTTCATCTTTTCATCCCTTGATCCAGGCTCTGTGTTTGGTTCTGTGTGTTGCTTGAAGGAGAAGGAGCCAGGGAAGATATGCCTCTTTGGTTTCTGTCGTGGGAGGTGAACTGCTACTTCTCACCATGAAAGAGGTTAGAAGATGGACAGGAAAAAAAAAAAAGCCCATTAGTCTGGGTCTTAGGAGTAACTATTATACGTTTCTTTTTCCTTTTGCTTTTTGCAAAGAGACAAAAGTAATTCACATGTTATGTCTAGGAAGGGAAAGTTTATATGCGAGGTGAATTTTTCTTCTCAGGCCATGGGAAGCTTAGTGTCACAACTTCTTATGGTGGACCTCCTCCCACTCGAGTTATAATTTCATAGGTAGTGTGTTTTGAATATCTGGAAGGGACTGATAAGATTCATGGCAAGTCTAAAATGAGGAAGCCCTTTCTTGTTGTCTCTACCCTTTGGCCCCAGCAATGCAAATTCTGCTAGATTGGTATGTAGCCTGTGGATTTAGATTGCTGCTAGATCATCAAAAACGCCATTGCTTAGGAAACAAAGTCTTGTGGACAAGGGGATTATGCTGAAACATTTTCCATGTGTCCTTCTAAAACTCAGGAAAAGTACAGAATTGGATTGGAATGTTCTGGGAGGAGCTGGAAGAACCACAGTGGGTCTAATGAAAGATGGATAGAGCTGCCGTTGTCAGGAAAGAACCCTGATGATAAGGCACCTGAATGAGCCCTTTCCAGCTAGAGCCTAGAACTGGGAAAGGGAAAACTGGGTGATTTTGATTTTTCACTAGGAGTAAGAGACGTTCATTTGGGGGATATTAATTCCTCTTAAAACTCAAGGAAAAGGGACATTACATTCCGAATGCTACGATTTAAAAAAAAAAAAAAATAACTGGCATAGTATTATTTGGGTGGTGTCATCAAATAAACCAGACTTAAAATGTAACTGAGCAGAAAATAATGTGTGCCTTCTTGGAGAGTATATAATGTGGCTGTTGGATAAAAAGTGAATGCTCTGCCTTGACCCATTTCAAAGGCTTCAGAGGCCAATATCAAAGAGGCATTCATAAAGGCCTTGAGGAGCTGGACTGCTTGTCTCATTTGCTCCAGACCAGTGTCTGGGAGGCCAGCCCAGGAGGTGTGGGCAGGACCTGTCTGATATTACCTTGATCTCCTCCCCTAGAACATCCACAGGGTACACTGTGTTCCAGGAACAACTGACACAAAATGGTCAGCACACAGCAAACTCTGAAAAACTTGCCTACTGGACTTCAAGTCTGACAAGATACTAGAAACCATTAAAAACACAAAACAGAACACACAGAAATTTAAATTTCTTCCAAGGCCAAAAATTACCATTAACGAAGACAGACTCCAAAGGACAAAACAAGAGAAATACTTTGCACCTCTTGATAAAGTGCTCATGTTCTTAATATATAAGAGGAAAACCACTCTCTAGAGGGAGGAAAACATAAATAGGCATCTCATAAAAATAATAAACAGATGGCTAATAACATGAAAAGTTTTTCAGTGTCACCAATAATTTAAAAATACAGATAAAAACAAAACAAAACAAAACGAATGCAGGAGTAGAGGCAGCAACGTAAAAACTAATACTATCCAGTGAATTTCCAGATTATGGAAATCAAGCAATCATGTCCTGTTAGTGAAAATGCAAAGTGGTACAGCTTTTTTGCAAGGTCATATGGCAATGCGCATCAACCTTCACCCCATGTATTCCTTTTAAAGCATCAGTTCCTTTACTAGAAATGTATCTTACAGGCATAGTCATACAAGTGGAAAAAGATGTATGTCCAAGGTTGTCCATAGAAGCATTATAATACGAATTTTTAAAAACCTTGGAAAACCCCTAAGTTCAATGTAAATATCCAATAAAAGGGAAACAGTTAAATAAATTAGTAAGTGTCCATTCTAATGGAAGACTCTGGAGCCATTAAAAATAATGAGATCGATATCTTTTTACCGCATCGATGTCCAGCTCAATAAATTATTGCAAAGTACCCACAAACAGCCCAGATGCCCCTTCATATACCTTCCTAGTCACAGGCATCCTCTCCAGGGGTAAGCACTCCCCTATTTCTATCACTACAGATGTCTTTGGCCTGTTTTGAACTTACAAGTGTAACCCTACAGAATATTTTCTTTTGCGTCTGGCTTCCTTGGTCATCATCGTAAGATGTAGTCACATTGAATCTTGCTATAGCTTGTTAACTTCTGTTTTTACATGGTATTTTTATGGAATATACCAAAATTTATTTGTGCAGTCTACAACTGGTTGTCTCTAATATTTTACTTATTATGAATAATCTATGATTGTTTCTCTTATGTATTTTTTAGTTCACATATATCTACATTTCTGTCAGGTATATACCTAGGAGTAAAACTGTATACATTTAAGTCCTTTAAAAAAAATAACAGAATTCTTTCTTTTTTTTTTAAGATTTATTTATTTATTTTTGAGAGAGAGCGAGCGAGCCTGAGTGAGCGAGAGGCAGAGGGAGAGGGAGAGAATCCCAAGCAGACTCCCTGTTATGTGAGGAGTCCGATGCGGGGCTCGGATCATGACCTGAGCCAAAACCAAGAGTCGGACGCTTAACTGACTGAGCTACCCAGGTGCCCCCAGCATTATTTCTTTTTTAAAAAACTAATATGTAATATTTTTCTTCTTTTCTATATTCAATTGATTTTATAAGTTTAAAAAACCAAATCTTATATATAAAGGCAGAGATCTGGTCCAAAGAAATGGAAAAGATAATCAGGCTAATTAATAAAAATTAGTAATAACAGTTCAGTGAGTAGACATCAAATTTAACTTTGAGCTGCCCCACACCTCAGGAAGGATATATTCTGAATAATTCAGGGTAAATAGATGTGCTCAATATTGATAAGGTATGTCAAAAACATGATTCATCTGTGTTGCCTAATGAGACAATGGCCAGTTTTTTGGCATAGTTGAAAACTAGATTTCAAAAAATAGGAGAGTGGTGTCGGAGGTAGGGTAGGAATAATGGAAGAAGTGGAAATGTAGTGGAAATGGATTAGATTGTGAAGGTCTTTAAAAGCCAAATTAGGAAAATGTAGACTTTGTGATTTGGGCACTGATGAATCACCAGAGGTCTTTAATCATGGAAGTGAAACAATATATTTATACTTTAGAAATATACCCTGCTATCATTAACTATGTAACAGTAAGCCAACAGCCCACCCTTCCAACTATTGCCCTGAGTAGTATAGCTTACTATAACCACTGGCACCGGGAATCAAGTCTCTACTTCTCCATCTATCCAGTGGAACAACAGAACAATGGTGAAGGAGAAATGAGCCCTCCCAGTCTCCAGTCAATTATTTTTCAAACCAACTCTGAGACACAGACCTTGTTCTCTTCCTGAACAAAAAGAATCCTGGGGGGACTGGGTGGCTCAGTCCATTGAGCGTCTGCCTTCAGCTCAAGTCATGATCCCAGCATCATGGGATCGAGCCCCATGTGGGGCTCCCTGCTCGGTGGGGAGCCTGCTTCTCCCTCTCCCTCTGCTGCTCCCCCTCCTTGTGCTCTATCACTTGCTGTCTATCAAATAAATTTTAAAATCTTAAAAAAAAAAAAAGAATCCTTTGGGACCACCTCTCTACATGCCCTTCTTCATCTTGAATCAATAGAATAGCTCCTTCATCTGGGAGCTACTCAACAGGGAGGACTGATTCCACTTTGGAGGTAGTTCAAATGGGGCTTCACTATTGGGGGTGGGGGAGGATTTGAGATTTAGCTACTGCTTTTGGAGACCGGATTCATCAAGCCTAATAGAAACTGGGGAGAATAGAATTTGGGGCTTTAATTTCTAAAAGGAAGGGAATTTCATTTTTGACTGATTTCTCTGCAAGAATGCCTGAGTGCGTGGGCCATAAGACCTGAATTCAGACCTGCAATAAAAGTCTGTGTTTTGGCCTCAGACCTAAGCTAAATTCTAGCTTAGCATTGGAATAGTAGGATCTTGTCCAGATTAATGGAATTTCATTTCAATTACCATTTGACCTTTTTTTTTTTTTTTGCTGCATATTCTTCATTAATCAGAATTAGGGTAGAGATGGGGAAAATCTCCAGAGATACAGTTCCTGAAAGTGTACAGTGGAATTTTTTTGAAGACAATCTGGCAATATTTATCAAATGTTTAAATATACATACCCTTTCACTCAGCAATTTCATTTCTAAGAACTTATTTTAAAGCTAATGTACAGGATACAAAGATGTAAGGAATGTTTATTGTTTATTAATAATATTAAAATTTTGAAATAATTTAAATGTCCAAGGACAAGACAGCTGAAATATGGGTGGTTTGGGGGTGGGGGAAATAAGAATATACTAAAAATATCTTGTGTTTCATGAAAAGGAAGGAAAAGTTGAAGAATCAGTACTCAGGAATGTATGGAATCAGGGCAGTTTCAGAGAATGAGGGCGTTGTCCTATTTACTTCACATAATTCTGTAGTGTGTGTGTGTGTGTGTGTGTAACAAGAAGGACACATTATGTTTATAATTTTTAACACTTTAAGAAAAAACATTTTTTTGTTTTTGTCTTTGCAAAACCTAGCACGAGTAACATATTCCTAGGGCAGCAGTTTAGATTCATTTGGCCTAGTTTTCCAAATGTATAAACCTTGAGTCAACTCTTTCAAAATTCTCCTGGCCAATCAGGAAAATTCAAATCAAAACCACATCGAGATACCACCTTACACCAGTTAGAATGGCAAAAATTGACAAGGCAAGAAACAACAAATGCTCGAGAGGATTTAGGGAAAGGGGAACCCTCTTACACTGTTGGTGGGACTGCAAGTTGGTACAGCCACTTTGGAAAACAGTGCGGACGTCCCTCAAAAAGTTAAAAATAGAGCTACCCTATGACCCAGCAATTACACTACTGAGTATTTACCCCAAAGATACAGATGTAGTGAAAAGAAGGGACACATGCACCCCGATGTTCATAGCAGCAATGCCCATGATAGCCAAACTGTGGAAGGAGCCGAGATGCCCTTCAACAGATGAATGGATTAAGAAGATGTGGTCCATACATACAATGGAATATTACTCAGCCATCAGAAAAGTTGATTACCCAACATTTGCAGCAACATGGACGGGACTGGAGGAGATTATGTTAAGTGAAATAAGTCAAGCAGAGAAAGACAATTATCATATGGTTTCACTTATTTGTGGAACATAAGGAACAGCAGGGAGATCATTAGGAGAAGGAAGGGAAGAACGAAGGGGGGGAAACAGAGGGGAAGATGAACCATTAGAGACTATGGGCTCTGGGAAACAAACTGAGGGTTTTAGAGGGGAGGGGGTGGGCAGATGGGGTAGCCCGGTGGTGGGTATTAAGGAGGGCACATATTGCATGGAGCACTGGGTGTTATACACAAACAGTGAATCATGGAACACTACATCAAAAACTAAGGATGTACTGTATGGTGACTAACATCACATAATAATAATAAAAAAATTCTGGCCATAGAATATTAGTTACCTATTACTGCATAGGATATTATCCTCAAATTTGGTGGCTTAAAGTAACAAACATTTCTTTTTTTAATATTTATTTATTTGAGAGAGAGAGAAATTGTGCATGAATGGGGGGAGGGGCAGAGGGAGAGAGAGTGGGGAAGCCGATTCTCCGCTGAGCAGAGAGCCCCATGTGGGTCTCAATCTCACAACCCCAAGAGCATGACCCAAGCCTAAACCAAGAGTCACATGCTTAACTGACTGAGCCACCCAGGCGCCCCTGTAACAAACATTTCTTATGTATAGTTTCAGTGGGTCAAGAATTCAGAAAGGGCTTAGTTGGGTGGTTCTGACTTAGGGTGTGTTATCAGACTGCAGTTCAGATGTCATTTGGGGCTGCAGTCATTTCAGACTTACTGGGCATGGGGACCCAGTGCCAAGATGGTTCACTCACACGGCTTTTAGCAGGAACTCTCAGCTTCTTTCTCACTGTTGGCTGGGGCCTCACATCCTCGCTCCATGGACCTCTGTGTAGGGCTGCTTGAGTATCTTCACAATATAGCAGCAGCCCTTCACCCCACTCCCAGAGAGTGATCCAAGAGAGTGCTGGGTAAAAGCCATAATGTCTTATTATACCCTAGCCTCAAAGTGGACATACCAGGACGACTGGGTGGCTCAGCTGGTTAAGCATCTGACTCTTGGTTTTGGCTGCCCCGTGTAGGGCTCCACATTCAGTGGGAAGTCCGCTTGAAGAGCCTCTCCCTCTGTCTCTCCCCCCACTCACTCTCTCTTGCTCTAAAATAAAATAAATCTTAAAAAAAAAAAAAAGAATCTCTGCAGTATACTGCTGGTCATATAGACTAGCCCTGGTACAGTGACACATGGGAGTTGTTAAGGGAAGATACGCTGTTTTCCTACTCTACTTCTGGTCACCAAATATGTGGGAGAGGGGTGGTTTTCCACACGCTGACAAATATTCCAACGTCAGCTAGGTGTCCTACAATTCAATTCAGTTCTGACACTATCTACTTGCAGTTAGCAACAGATCCCGTAAGTTAGGGGCTCAGTCCTACAACACCATCTTCAAGACTTCAGATGTCAGTTGCAAGTCCCATGTTGTCACGTAAAATTCTGATGACTGAAGCTCTATATTGGGGTTCCCACGGCCCCATGCTTAGGTTTAATCATTTGGTAGAACAGCTCCCAGAACTCACGGAAATACTTCCTTGTTCCTCCCATCTTACTATGTAATGAAGGATATGATAAAAGATACAGATGACAGCCAGACAAAGAGATACATAAGGCAAGGTCTGAAAGGGTCCCAAGTGTGGGAACTTCTGTCCCTCTGGGGTTTGGGTGTGCCACACTCCCAGTATGTGGATGTGTTCACCAACCTGGAAACTCCCTGAAACCTGTAGTTCAGGGATTTTAATGGAAGCTTCCTAATGTAGGTATGATTGATTATTAACTCCTCTTCCTGGGTTGGGGGTGGGGGTGACTAAAAAGCTTCTCCTCATGGCTTGGTCTTTATGGTGACCAGCCCCCATCCTGAAACTATCCAGGAGCACAGCAAATCAACTCATTAGAACAAAAGCTACTCTTAACCCAGGAAATTCCAAGAGATTTAGGAGCTCTGTCAAGAATCAGGGTCAAAGACCAAATATTCAAACAAAAGATACTCCTAGCACCTTTATCATTTAGAAAATTACAAAGGTTGTAAGACCTCTGGCCAGGGATTGGGGATAAAGACCAAAATATATGCTTGTTATTACATCAGAATATCAGAGGAGCAAATGCCAGGAGGCATGGATCAGTGGAGGCCATGTTGGAGGCTGCCTACCAACGTACCATTTTGATTGCTTCTGGAGAGGGGAAATGGATGGTTTGGGGCAGGGCAGGAAAGGAAGCTTTTCACTGCATATACTTTTGTGCTTTAAAAAATTTTGAACCATGTTGAATGTATTAAGAACAAAATTTTGGGGTGCCTGGGTGACTCAGTCGGTTAAGTGTCCCACTCTTGGTTTCAGCTCAGGTCGTGATCTCAGGATCATAAGACTGAGCCCCACAGCAGGCTCCTCACTCAGCGGGGGTTGGCTTAAGATTCTCTCTGCCCCTCCTCCCACCACGTGGGCTCTCTTTCTCTTATTTATTTATTTGAGAGAGAGGGTACACATGCGTGTGCACGAGCAGGGGCAGGGGCAGAGGGAGAAGGAAAAGCAGGCTCCACACTGAGCAGGGAGCCCAACTCAGGGCTTGATCCTAGGACCCTGGGATCATGACCTGAGCTGAAGACAGACATTTAACCAACTGAGCCACCCAGGCACCCCAATAAATAAATCTTAAAAAAAGAAAGAAAGAAAGAAAGAAAGAAAGAAAGAAAGAACAAAATTTCTCCCACCAGTTCCCCATGATTTAAAAGCAAAAGAAAAAAGATTCTCATTATCAGCTCCCCATGGTTTAGACTAATGGTTCTCAGATTTAACGTGTGACAGAATCACCAAAATACTTGATAAAATGCAGATTCCTGGGCCCCCCTGTCAGAGTTTCCAAATCAGTAGGTCAAGGGTAGGGATTGAGAATTTGTATTTCTAACAGCTTTTAGGGTGATGCTGATACTGTTGCTGTTGCAGGATTGTGTATGAAGGTCAAGAAAGAATTCCTGAGACATCTTACAGTGCAACTTGGTAAATTTAGGTAAATAGCATGGGGACAGGACCCATCGGCAGAAAAGAGCCGCACTTTGCTGTTTAGAAGCTGGGGGTTGAATGCTTTAGTGCTCAAGGGGGAGGGGATGTGCAGGTGATGAGCGAGCAGAAGGCTAGCTGAAGTCAAAGATAAGCTGACGCTCTGCAACCTCCCTCCATCCCCCACTCCTGGTTGGGACATGTGTGACTTTCTTCCAGGAATCTCCCAACTATCTTAATGTTAATACTTTGCTAGAGTAGAAAACAACCTTAACTTGACAATGGCAAGGCCTCCAGTATCTTGTAGGTCCTCTTTAGCATATGAAAGTTCTTTTGAACCTTCCTTTTCCTTCCCCCAACTCCTAAGTGTGTCGTCAGCCACCTCTCACCCCTGGTGCAGCAGCTTTTTCTGCCCATGGTTCCTGTCCCTGTGTTTTAATAAAACCACCATTTTGCACCATAGACTTAAGAATTCTTTCTTGGTCGTCAGTTCTGGACCTCACCCCACCGAACCTCACCTATCTTCTAAAACCACATCACAGGGAGTGTTAGATCGTAAATGTTTCTTCAAATTTCTACTCAAAAAACTACTTTCACAAGATTTCTCTGGTGTTTATCACTCAGTTCAATATTAACTATCAGTGAGATTTATAGGTAGTCATGAGACGTTTTAAGAATGTAGCAAACAGCACGTATTTGATCCTTATCGAAACTATGCAGGCTATAGGTCAGCCTTCGGAGCTAAAGGTGAATGTTTTTCTTTTTTTCCTTTTTTTAAAGGATTTCACTTATTTATTTGAGAGAGAGACAGAGAATGCACAAAGGGAGAGGGAGAAGCAGACTCCCCACAGAATAGCCTGATGTGGGGCTCGATCCAGGACCCTGAGATCATCACCTGAGCGGAAGGCAGAGCTCAACAGACTGAGCCACCCAGGCGCCCCTAAGTGAATGTTTTTCTGCTTCTGTCCCTCATCAATATTGCTGGTCCAGGGAGCATACTTTGAGAAGCTCTGATTTAGACCCACTCTGCCCAATACGATCGCCACTAACCGCATGTGGCTATTAAGCACTTCAAACGTGTCTAGCCCAAATTGATTTGTGTTGTTAAGTACACACGGGATTTGACTTAGTAGGAAAGAATGTAAAATATCTCCTTAGTAATTTTCTTCATTAATCCTATGTTGAAATGATAATATTTTAGATATATTGGGTTAAAAAATCACAAATAGGGGCACCTGGGTGGCACAGCGGTTAAGCGTCTGCCTTCGGCTCAGGGCGTGATCCCGGCGTTACGGGATCGAGCCCCACATCAGGCTCTTCCGCTATGAGCCTGCTTCTTCCTCTCCCACTCCCCCTGCTTGTGTTCCCTCTCTCGCTGGCTGTCTCTATCTCTGTCAACTAAATAAATAAAATCTTTAAAAAAAAAATCACAAATAATTCCACATGTTTCTTTTTACTTGTTGGTTACTGGACAATTTCAGTTAATATGGCTTGTATTACATTTCTACTGGACAGTGCTGATTCAGACAATTCTTTGTTCTCTTCAATGCTTACTATTTCTAGTCCTTTAACACTAGGATTTTTCTAAGAGACTAGATCTGATAAACTGAATTGTTTATATCGTTAATTGTTAAATTGTTAATAAGTGACTTAGTAAATTTGCTCCAGTTAAAACCTGTTTCAATCTGCTGTCCACTTATAAAAGAGTAACTAATAGGAGGAATTTTCTGACATCTTGACAGCCCGGTGGAGGGGACACCTTTGGTTGGGCAGACCCTCTCCCTCCACCCCTCTCCTGGCTTGCATGCCCTCTCACTCTCTCAAATAAATAAATAAAATACATTTTTTTAAGATTTTATTTATTTATTTGCGAGAGACAGAGAGAAGAGAGAGGCAGCGAGAGAGGGAACACAAGCAAGGGGAGTGGGAGAGGGTGAAGCAGGCTTCCCACTGAGCAGGGAGCCAGACTCGGGGCTCGATCCCAGAACGCTGGGATCATGACCTGAGCCGAAGGCAGACGCTTAACGACTGAGCCACCCAGGCACCCCAAAAAATAAATAAAATCTTAAAAAAAAAAAATTCATTCCCTTTTCTCAGGCTTAACAGAAGTTTTTCCTCAAAATGTAGGCATGTTAAAAAAGAAAAACACAATTAGTGTTGAAATACAGGATACCCATTTTAAAGGTCTTTAAGTCACCACTTCAGGAATGTCACGTTGTGTTTTTTTAATGGGCCAAAGGAATTTTTAAATATTTTTATTTTAATTAATTAATTAATTAATATATATATTTTTAATCTCTATACGCAACATGGGGCTTGAACTCACAATCCTGAGGTCAAGTGTCACAGGTTCTTCCGACTGAGCCAGCCAGGTGCCCCTCAAAGGAATTTATTGAATCCATACACTAGTAAACCTTTTCACAACATTTTAACTGAATCACTTGCTAGTTACATTATCAAGTAGAAAAATTTGCTTTTAATTTCCCTGTAAGAATAATTAACCAGCTAATTCAGTCATCATGAGTCATTTTATTTTTAACATAGTACCCCAAAGAGAATTACATAAGATATTTTATAATTAGTTTTTTCAAAGTTATACATTCACATAATTGAAAGAGTTAAATGATTCTACAAGTTTTATTATTTAAAACAGCGGTCCTTTCCATTTTCTGTTCTCAGATTGTTTCAGATTGAAAATAATTTTTCCTTCAAAGGTATTCACTGAGCCTATATACTAACTAACCAGTTTCCCAACAACAATGTCTCTTTTGAAAAGCTTAATGCCTTTGTTACTTGTTTACCCTTTTATGAAATATTTTCCCAAGAGACAATCAGTTTCGACTTCTTAGGTGGTTCTTCTGGAATGTTCCTCCCTGTCTCTAAAATAATATGCATTGCTACTCCTGATTTCGCAAATCAGGCATTATCTATTGTTTTCCTTTCATGGAAGATGACGATTTAATTCTTTTGCTGTCCCCTACCATGTCACATATGTGCCCTTCCCATTTCCTTATCCTTATTCTATTTCAATATAGCCCCGCACGGCATTTGCTTTATTATGACTGAGTAAATGCTGTGCACTCATCGTGATGAACACTGAGTGTGTGTAGAGTTATTGAATCACGATATTGTGCATCTGAATCTAATACAGCACTTACGTGCCCTATACTGGAATTAAAATGAAAAAATTAAAAAACTAGGGGCGCCTGGGTGGCACAGCGGTTAAGCGTCTGCCTTCGGCTCAGGGAGTGATCCTGGCGTTATGGGATCGAGCCCCACATCAGGCTCCTCCGCTATGAGCCTGCTTCTTCCTCTCCCACTCCCCCTGCTTGTGTTCCCTCTCTCGCTGGCTGTCTCTATCTCTGTCGAATAAATAAATAAAATCTTTAAAAAAAAATTAAAAAACTAAATAAATAAATGCTGTTCTTATCAAAGTTAGTATTATACTATGATTACTTTCCCTTTCTTTCACATTTTATCTATTGTGGGATTATCTTGGTTTTTCATTGATTAATTTAACCCCAAATTTCCCCTAGTTATATATAAATCTGTTCTTGATACATTCAAAAACATTGGTAGTCTAGCAATAATATTTTATCAATTTAATTTTCTTTCAGACACCTTTTCCAGAGCTTTCTGTCTGGCTGCAGGTTTCTCTCCAGACCTGTACCACTGTTTTACTTGTCTCTGCCTTTACCATCATCCTAGGGGTTTTCTTTAGCTCTGTTTCTCTGTTTTGGTTGGACCCTCAATTTTGTATCATATTTTTCCCCCTTCTTGGTTTACTCCTTGATTTTGGTGGAGGGCATTTCCTAGTTGTTTTTGAGAAAGGGTAAATGGAGAACAATTTTCTTTCTTTTTTTTTTTTTTTTAAGATTTTATTTATTTATTTGACAGAGATAGAGACAGCCAGCGAGAGAGGGAACACAAGCAGGGGGAGTGGGAGAGGAAGAAGCAGGCTCATAGTGGAAGAGCCTGATGTGGGGCTCGATCCCGTAACGCTGGGATCACGCCCTGAGCCGAAGGCAGATGCTTAACCGCTGTGCCACCCAGGTGCCCCAATTTTCTTTTTTTTTAGATGTTCTATGTCTGAAAATATTTTTACTTTACTTTCACACTTAATTGATAATTTGGCTGAGTAGGGAATTTTAGGTTGGAAATAATTTTCTCTTAAAGAAGTTTCCTGTGACTGTACACTTATAAATATTTTCTCACTCTTTTTTTAAGACTTTATTTATTTTAGAGAAAGAGAGCAAGTGTTCGTGCAAGCAGAAGAAGGGGAAGACGGAGAGGGAGAGAGAGAATCTCAAACAGACTCTGTGCGGAGCACGGAGCCTGATCCCATGATCCTGAGATCATGACCTGAGACGAAATCCAGAGTCAGTCCCTCAACCAACTGAGCCACCCAGGTGCCCCTATAAATATTTTCATTATAGTGTTCCTACCAAGAGGTTTGATGTCATTTTGGTAGTGTTTTAAAGTCCTGTTGAAGGGTTTATCTTTAATCCTTGGTGTTTTAAAATTTCACAATGATAAACCTTGGTGGTAGTCCATTTTCATCCATGTTTGCTAGGCACTTGATAGGCCTTTCCTGTCTGGAAACTCATGTCCTGTGGTTCAGGAAAAAAAATCCTTAATTATTTCTGGATTATTTTATTCTCCCCTCTATTTTTCTCGATTCTCTCTTTTAAAAACAAAAAACAAACAAAAACTCTTATTATTCGAAAATGTTATTCCTCTCCGTCTGTTCCTACATTGTTTTTCTCTTCTAGTCTGTTGTTTAGTTTTTCTTCAACTTTCTGGGAGATTGCCTCAACTCTGAATTCTAAAACTACTATTGAAAAAAAATTTTTTTAAGAGAGAGAGCGCGAGAGAGTGTTAGAAGGGTGGAGGGGTGAGGGAGAGGCAGAGGAAGAGAGAAACCCAAGCAGACTCCACACTGAATGCAGTGCCCAACTTGAGGCTGGATCTCAACTGGGGCCAAACCCAAGAGTGGGACGCTTAACCAACTGCGCTACCCAGGCGCTCCTAGTTACTATTTTTATGTTAGATGCTTTCATCTAATGCCTCATGGGGTGTGGCTACGTGCTCATATTTAATATTGAGCTTCCTCTAGGCTCTGTATGTGGGTGGGGCTTGTTTACCGGGGCCTTTACCGTACGGTAACCTCACTTAGTTGTTCAGTCAAGGAACCACTGATGACTCTTCTTTAGCTGGTTTGGGCTGATCAGACTTAGAGAAGCCCCTTCTCCTGAACAACAGGTAGGGACCTGGATGTCAGCCTTCTGGGACCTGAGGCAGGAAGAAGGACAGGGAGTAGGGGAAGTATCTTAACATTTATTATAAAAATTTTCACTTAGTATACTTGTTTTTAGTGTGAAACGCCAACCTGCAAATGAAGCTGGTATCACCCAGTCCAGACTCTACATTTTACTCTCTCTAAAGAATAAGCTTCTATTCTTCTGCCAGGTGGGAGAAGCAAAAGTTGTTTGTCAGCATATGTGTGGGTGGACCCCTGAGAGCCTCACATTTCCTAATCAGATTTTCAGTCTTTCTGGTTTTAACCTCTCATTTCCCCCCAATTCAGAAGTACCCACCACCACCAACTTCTGAGTCTTTTCTGAGTTCTGTGATATAAATCAGATTGACTCTGTGTTTTTTCCATTGCTGGCTTAAGATCTACGAAGTCAGTTAATACCCATACATTTACATTCCAGTTGCCAAGATATTATCGCTATTGTCTTTTTGTTTTCTTTATTTTTGCTGGTTTGTGCCCCTTTTTATTTTATTTTTAAAATACCTTCATTGTTTCTATAACAGAGTTTTGGAAAGAGGGAATTTTTGGCAAGAAAAAAAACATAGTTGTCCAAGGGTACCTGGCTGGCTCAGTTGGAAGAGCATGTGACTCATGATCTCAGGGTTGTGAGGTCGAGCCCCACATTGGGTGTAGAGATTACTTAAAATAAATAAATAAAGTTTTAAAAAACACAGCTGTTCAAAGCACCTTTTAAACTAGAAGTCAGGAATATTTTAAATATCATTTAGTAAAAAAACTAAAAACGGATGATGAATTGGCCAAGCTGGTAAACCAGTCACACACATTTTGTTTCCTATCTCTCCAACTTCCTGATGAAATGATTCAAAAATTGTAAAAAGAATTGTTTTGCTTCTGGAAACTAAAGAGGAACCCCTTTCCCACCTTAGTCCAGAAGTAATTTCCATGGAGCTGAGTCAGATGAAAGGCTTGGAGCTGAGAAGCAACTATCCAATTTTTTAAAGTTTGGAAATATCTCATTTGGAGATGAACAAGAAGGCTTGTGCATTGATAATTCCCCCAAAGGTTACCTCTATTTGGGAAAAAAATATAAGCCGGTATTGTCTTTACTTTAGGTTACTAAAAAATAAGCCACATCTAGATATATCCTATTTGTTCAATTCAATGAATATTTACAAAGCACCTGCTATGTGATGGGTACTGTTCTAGTCACTGGAAATAGAACAATGAACAAAAAAGACAAAAATCCCTACCCTTATGGAACTTCATTCCAGTGGGAGAAGAGACAGTAAACAACACGCATAATAATTACTAGTATAGGTAAACACTGCAAGTGCTATGGGAAAAAACAAAGCAGAGAAAGCCCAGGATCAGGAGTAACTGGGTTGGAGGGCTAGTTACAACATTATTTAGGGTGGTCAGTGAAATCAGAGCCTCACTTGAAAGGTATCATTTGAGTAAAGACTTGAGGAAGGTGAGAAAGGTGATAGTAAAGTTATCTGTAGGAAGAATGTTCCAGGCAGAGAAAAGAGAGGAGCAGTATGACTACGGTGGTTGGACTAGAAAGAGGAAGACAGCAGTAGGAGAGCAGGTCAGAGAGGTGAGGTAGGGTGGGGGGGGAAGCTTCAAATCCTGTGGAATCTTGTTGGCTATTGTAAAGACTTTTGTTTTTACTTTGAGTGGAATGGGGAGCCATTGTGGGGTTTTGAGTAGAGAAATGACAAGAGTGAATGCAGTGAGATCATTTTAAGAAACTATCTCAGCGTCCAGAGGAGAGAAGATGGTGGCTTAGGCCAGGCTGGTAGCAATAGATATGGTGAGAAATCATCAGAATCTACATATATTTTGAAGGTCGAACCAACCAGATTTTCCTGGTGGGTAGGATACGGAGTGTGAGAAAGAAGGGAATCAAAGATGATTCCAAGTGAACCCTGGTGACTTTTCTATATTCCAAAGATAATAAGAAACTCGTAAGTTTCCATGAATTCTCATACGCAGCAGTAGATAACAAAATGACAATGGAGCAGTGTTAACCATTTTAAGGGAAATAAATCACGATTCTAGATGGCTATACCTAGCTCTCCCTCAAGTGGCAAATTACTTTGGCAGCCCGAGAGATTCGCTGGCTGAGATCCAACTAATTTCAGCAACCACAACAAAGAAAGAGAAAATTAGTTTTAAAAAAAACGCTCAGAACAATAGTCAAATGACATCAATGAAATACCCTAAGCCTCCACCACCTCCTTTGCTTTCTTGCCTGGGAAGGTCTTCTCTTGCAGCTCTGTTCCGTGCCCATGAATCACACGGAGGGTAAAGCCTGCCAGCAGAACGCTACGGCCTCGGAGTGTGAGGCCTGGCTCAGGGGGAACCAAACAGCTCAGTGACTGGCACAAGTTCTGGGGGAATGCAAACCATCTATCAATACAGATTTTTTTTCCTTAATAAAAAAGAGTCACAATAAAAAGCTCAAAAAAAAAAATAAAGCATGATGTATAAGAAACAGTGATAAGCAAAGACATTGGCAAGCTTACAGTTAGGTATAAATAGCTGTTGATAAAGTGGTTTTGGAGTTTAATGCAATTCCTCAGAAGAGAGTCTTAAAATAGAAGAGACAAAATAAGAAAAATTAATGGCAATCTTGAACTGAATCACAATAAAATGGAAGTAGGGTATAAGACAGGGGAGAAAAAAATCGTGCTAAAAGTATCCTTAATAGTATGCAATAGGCAAAAGACAGTGTCTTCAACAAAGGGTGCCGGGACAACTGGACCGCTACATGCAGAAGAAGGAACCCGGACCACTTTCTGACACCATACATCAAAATAGATTAAAGACCTAAATGTGAGACCTGAGACCATAAAAATCCTAGAAGAAAGCACAGGCAGTAACCTCTTTGACATCAGCTATCGCAACTTTTTTCTAGACATGTCTCCTGAGGCAAGGGAAATGAAAGTAAAAATAAACTACTGGGAAGTCATCAAAATAAAAGCTTCTGCATAGTAAAGAAAACAATTGACAAAACTAAAAGACAACCTATGGAATGGGAGAAGATATTTGCAAATGACACATCTGATAAAGGGTTAGTATCCAAAATATAGAAAGAACTTCTACAACTCAACACCGAAAAACCCTGTATACTCCAATTAAAAAATGGGCAGAAGACATGTCCAAAAAAGATATCCAGCTGGCCAGCAGACACATAAAAAGATGCTCAACATCCCTGATCATCAGGGAAATGCAAAGCAAAACCATGATGAGATATCATCTCACACCTGTCAAAATGGATAAAATCAAAACCACAAGAAACAACAAGTGTTGGTGAGGATGTGGAGAAAAAGGAACCATCAAGCACAGCTGGTGGGAATGTAAATTGGTGCAGCCCCTGTGGACAACAGTATGGAGGTTCCTCAAAAAATTAAAATTAGAAATCTCATATGACCCAGTAATTCCACTGCTGGGTATGCAAAGAACACAAAAAAATAATTTGAAAAGTTATGTGCACCCCTACGGTTATTGCAGCATTATTTACAACAGCCAAATTATAAAAGCAGCCCAAGTGTCCTGTGATGGATGGATGGATAAAGAAGAGGTGGTAAATATAATGGAATATTACTCAGCCATAAAAAAGAATGAAATCTGGGGTGCCTGCTGGGAGCCTGCTTCTTCCTCTCCCACTCCCCCTGCCTGTGTTCCCTCTCTCGTTGGCTGTCTCTCTCTGTCAAATAAATAAATAAAATCTTAAAAAAAAAAAAGAATGAAATCTTATCATTTCCAACAACATGGATGGATCTAGAGTGTAGAATGTTAAGTGAAATAAGTCAGTCAAAGAAAGACAAATACCATGTGATTTCACTCATATGCAAAATTTAAGACACAGAGTAAACAAAGAAAAAAGAGACAAACAAAGAAACCCAGACTCTTAAATATAGAGAACAAACTGGTGGTTACCAGAGGAGAGGTGGTTGGTGGGATGGGTGAAATAGGTGAAGGGGCTTAAGAGCACAGTTACCATGATGAGCCCTGAGTAATGTATAGAACTGTTGAATCACTACATTGTACACCTGAAACTAATAGAACAATGTACATAAATTATACTGGAAAATTTTTTTAATTAAAAATTAAAAATAAATAAATAAATAATTTAAAGAGGAGATTAGGACATAGCTATGTACGGAGGGAAGTCTATGTGAAGACAGGGAGAAGGTGGCCATCTGCACGCCAACATGGGAGGCCTTGGAAGAAATCAACTCTGTTGACATCTTGATCTCACACTTCTAGCCTCCAGAACTGTGAGAAAAATAAATTCCTGTTGTTAAGCCAATAAAATAAAATAATAAAATAAAATAAAATAATCATCTATAGGGGAACAAAATTATAGATAATGTACCTTGATGGTCATGAAAAGTATTGGTTCATATTATAATTATTAACAATTTATGGGTAACCACAAGTAAAGGAGAAAAAGAATTCAAACAGAAATTGAAAAGCCGGGGGCGCCTGGGTGGCACAGTCGTTAAGCATCTGCCTTCGGCTCAGGGCGTGATCCCGGCGCTATGGGATCGAGCCCCACATCATGCTCCTCCGCTGGGAGCCTGCTTCTTCCTCTCCCACTCCCCCTGCTTGTGTTCCCTCTCTCGCTGGCTGTCTCTATCTCTGTCGAATAAATAAATAAAATCTTTAAAAAAAAAAAAAGAGTCGGATGCTCAACTTACTGAGCCATCCAGGCGCCCCTGAAAAATAACTGTGTTAAACCCATTGTATTGGGCGCCTGGGTGGCTCAGTCGATTAAGCATCTGCCTTCGGCTGAGGGCGTGATCCTGGCGTTATGGGATCGAGCCCCACATCAGGCTCCTTCGCTGGGAGCCTGCTTCTTCCTCTCCCACTCCCCCTGCTTGTGTTCCCTCTCTCGCTGGCTGTCTCTCTCTCCATCAAATAAATAAATAAAATCTTAAAAAAAAAAAAAAAAGAAATTGAAAAGCCGAATGGCCACAGGGGTTGGAGAGGTAACAAAGAAGTGGGAAGTCTTACTTTTTTTTTTCTTGAAACATGGCGATATTATTCAGCCCAGGCCACCATAACAATACCATAGACAGGTTGGCTCAAACAACAGAAATGTATTTTCTCAGAGTTCCAGAGGCTAGAAGTCTGAAAACAGGGTGCTAGCATAATCTTCTGGTGAGAACTCTCTTCCTCGCTTACAGATGGCCACCTTCTTGCTGTGTCCTCACATAGAACAGAGAGAGAACAAGCCCTCTGGTATCTTTTCTAATAAAGGCACTAATTCCCTCATGACTTCCTCTGAACCTAATTCTTGCGCAAAGGCCCCATCTCCAAGTACCATTACATTGGCGGGGGGTTAGGACTTCAACATACGTATGGGGGGCAGGAGACACAATTCAATATCTTAGGTCTTCAGTAAAAATGATCTCACCATGGGAACAGAGGCATAATCTATCGTAAGAAAACAATAGTGCAAGCAAAGATTATAAATATAAACTGAGATTTACTTTCCACTTCGGAAAAACAAAACAACAACAAAACGGTGGGGACTCTGGTGAACCCGAGGGCACACCTCTCCTCTAGGGGACCAGCTGCTATTGAGTTCTAGATGATTGTTGCCACGTGAGACCAGAAGCCCCTTAGCATGGATCTGGTTTTTCAAGTGTGGCTAGATAGATATCCGAATTCCTGTGTGAAATAACCATAATTTTAAATATTAGCTCAAAAATTTTTAAATACTCTATGAGGCCAAAACAGAAACAAAAACAAAACCAAAAACCCACCTGGATCTGTGGGCTAAATATAAGCCATCAATTTGCAACAACCACTGATGTAGGACTTCAAAATTACTAAAGACCAGGAAAGTAAAGTACATAGAATGCATGAGCCAAAATAACAAGAATAAGAATAAATGTAGGATTAAGCAAAATAAAACTAAATATAGTGAATTCTCCCATTCACAGGCAGTCATGGTGAGAGGAGAAAAAAAACCGAGCCAAAGCGACACCTAAAATAATATAGCTAAAAAAGTTTGAAAATAGAGACGTTTTATATCAAAACATATGCTAACAAAAGAAAGCTTTTGTGGCTAAAATGATTGACTCATATAACCGGAAGGCTGAAGTTAAGGCTATTTCTATAGCTCAATAATTTTATCAAAGACCCACTTTATTTGCCCCCTGTGATAATATATTCATCCTAAAATTGACTTCCTTTATGATAACAGGATGGTTGCCAGTTACAATATGAATGCAGGTTTTCATGCTTATGGGTAAGTGGAAGACAGTTTAAAAAAAAAAAAGGGAAGCCTATCCTTTTGGTTGATTTGGGACAGTTCAGAAGCGTGCCTGTTTCTAAACTAATAGAGTTTCCCTGGGAATGCCATGTTCTCATTGGCGTAAGCCTGGATTCCTAAACCAATCTTGTATTAGTTATCTATTGCCACATAACAAAATACCTTAAACTTCATGGCTTAAAACCACAGCAAACATTTATTATCTCTCAAGGTTTCTATGGGTCAGGAGCAGCAGTTGCTGGCTCGGGATTTCTCATGAAGATTCGGTCAAGATGTCAGGTGGAGCTGCAGTCTTCTGGAACTCAACTGAGACTGGAGGGATCCCTTTTCAAGGTGGCTCACTCACTCCTTTTCACGAGGTTAGATGAGTACCCTGACAATATGGTGACTGGCTTACTCCAGAATGAGTAATTCAAGGAGAATGCCAAGCAGAAGCTCTGTCTTTGGAATTCACATAGCATCATTTTCACCATATTGCATTTGTTAGATTTGAATCACAGCAGAGCAAGAGAATTTCTCTTTCCCTTAGTTTCGACCAAAGCTCCCGAATTGTTTTCCATGAGCCTTGCCTGGGTCATCATCCCGACCAAACCTGAGTCTTGTGCTAGTCCTTGGAGCTGAGGGGTGGTGAGTTCAGTCCCATCTGAAACACATGGATTTAAAGTGCGGGAGAGAGAATTATCCAAAGGGAAATCCGGGTATTGTTACCAGAAAAAGAAGAACTAGATAAGGACATGTAAAACTAAAAGATGTCCACTATGGTGCCCATGTATTAATTGAAATTTTTACGGGGAGTGTGAACTACTTCCTTAAAAAAGTTTAAGATATTAATAGTGGTTATCTGCACGGTGGGATTACAGTAAAACTTTTCCTAGTTTTCTATGTATTCTTAACTTCCTTTCATACGTATGTATTACTTTTATAATCGGATAATAACAAATAACTATTATTTCATAAAAGGTAAAATTCACCACTCTAAGAATGGAAATAGGGTGCAGTACTTCAAAAACAACAGATTTTTTAAAAATGTATTTAGCCAAAGTCAGGGACAGGGAAAAGAAAGGAAACAAGAACATACAATGGTAGAAAATGTAAAGCATGATGGCTGGTCACAATCATATATATCAGTTATATATACATATATATATATATATATATATATTTTTTAGGTAAAGTCCAACTGTATGCTGTATTGACCATAAAACTAACAAACATGGGACTCTGGGATTGTTGGGGCGTGTGGGTGATTCAGTCAGTTAAGCATCTGACTTCAGCTTGGGTCATGGTTTCAGGGTCCTGGGATCAAGCCCGCACATTGAGTTCCCACATCCAGCTCTGAGATCAGCAGGGAGTCTGTTTCTCCCTCTGCCCCCCGTGCCACCCACTAATGCTCTCTCTCTCTCAAAATAAATCTTTTTTTAAAATGACATGGAATTGTGACATGGAATTGTTGAGAATAAAGTAGAAATCACATCTTTACAATATTGTCTCTCTCTGGGAACAAAGCACATCCCTCCTTTCTTTAAAAGAATCTTTAAAATGTAAAAATAATCTTTTTTGCATCCCTTGATTGTTTTGTGGCTTTTCTGACATTATCTTTCACATTTCTTATTGACTCTATTCTTCAGGTGTTCATGTTTTTATTGCTCTTACAATTTTTCCTTCTATTATATATATATAAAATATATATCTTTCCTTCTATTATATATATAATACCTATTATATATATATGCAAATATACATTTTTTTCTTTTTAGCAGGGGATAGGGGCAGAGGGAGAGAGAGAATCCTAAGCAGGCCCCACACCCTGTTCAGAGCCTGACACGGGGCTCAGTCTCACAACCCTGAGATCATGACCTGAGCCAAAATCAAGAGTCAGACACTCAACCGACTGAGCCACCCAGGCAACCCTCCATTATATTTTCTAACTTACTATGATTGTTATGTAGGAAAATCACCACCACTACTGGCAGGAATGTAAATTAGTGAAGTATAAAGTACTTAGAAGTTTGGTCTTCAAAAATGATATATCTTTCCAAACAGCTGGATCTCTGGGAAGGAAGGTAAGAGCATGAGGAGTTGTAAATAAGCAGGAAAATGGAAAAGACTGTTTCTTTCTTCTTATAATTTATTTAAAAGACAATGCTTAAAACAACAAAAAAAAAGGAAAGATGGGTTTATAATAAATATAGAAGGAAAATATATGAGAACAATCATGCAAAATACAGGAGGGCTGGTAAATTTATTTGTAAATTTTTATTTGTTGTCAAGTTATTTCATGTGAAGCAGGAAGTATCGCATAAGTAGGGGTAAGGGTTAAGTAGAAAGTGGGAAATGGGAAAAGATACAGTTATGACTCAAAATAGACTCTAATAAGAATACTTATTATTAGCCTTATAGAAAACACTGAAAAAATAAAAGAGATGTATAGCTAAGAAGTTAGTAGGAAATAGGGGCGCCTGGGTGGCGCAGTCATTAAGCATCTGCCTTCGGCTCAGGGCGTGATCCCGGCGTTCTGGGATCGAGCCCCACATCAGGCTCCCCCGCTAGGAGCCTGCTTCTTCCTCTCCCACTCCCCCTGCTTGTGTTCCCTCTCCTGCTGGCTGTCTCTCTCTGTCAAATAAATAAATAAAATCTTAAAAAAAAAAAGAAGTTAATAGGAAATAAAATGAAATATTTAAAAATAATAGATTATTATTCCGTTTATATGAAATTCCCAAACAGACAAATCTAATCAATAATCCTAGAAATCACATCAGTGGTTGCCTGGGATGGGGCAGTTGGGGAGACTGACTGCAAAGGGGCACAGGGAACTTCTGGGGAGTTGGAAATGTACACCTTAATTGGGGTAGTGGTTATATACATTTGTACATTTGTCAAAAGTCATCAACTTGTTCACTTAAAATGTGCAGCTTTTATTGTATGTAAATTATGCCTTTAAAAGGTTGATTAAAAAAAAAAAGTATTGTATCTTTGACCCAGGAAATATATTTGGTAAATTCAGCTATGGTACAAATCTGTAGTTTTTGCTTGCCAGACTTCCCTGACCTCATCTTTTGGTAACATCACCTGATTTATCTTTTTTAGGTAACCACCCCTTTTCTACTTGATATAGTCTTGGTGAATAGTCAATTACATTGCCTTGTACTCCCTTGGCCAAAGGCGGACATGTAACCCAAGCTAGTCAATCAGATTCTCTGTCCCTGGAATTTGGATCTTGAGTCATGTGATCCTAGAACTAAAAAGGGTTGGAGCTGTTTTATCTGGCTAATGATCAGCATCTTCAAGATGATCAGTGTCCTATTTAGATCTTTGCCATGGTCCATGCCCATCACTGCTGTACTTTTCTCCTTTTGGAGGTGCATTTTTTTTTTCCAGAGAAAGAGCACACGTGAGCCAAGGTGGGGGCTAGGGGAAGGGGCAGACGGAGAGAGAGACTCTTAAGCAGACTCCATACCCCACACGGAGCCTGACCCGGGGTTCGATCTCACAACCCTGAGATCATGACCCTGAGACCATGACCTGAGCCAAAATCAAGTCAGCTGCTTAACCAACTGAGCCACCCAGGCACCCCTGGATCTCAGAGGTTCTTAAGAGACAAATTTCTCTCTCCTCCTTCATGGGCACTCTCTGGTATTTTGGAATTGTCAGCCCATGTGACAGGTTGCCAGTGACCTGCTCTGGGAGGCCATGTAGGGCTCTTGGGCATAGAAATCATTCTGAGCGATTCTTGGGCTGTTGAAAGCCCTTCATAGATGCTGGTCACCCCCAGGTAATTAAAGAGAGTCATTCTACTACTCCCATATCATGCTGGGGGGGCCCTGTGACGTTGTCTTAGGCTCACCTGCCTGGGCTTATCAGCCAACCATTCCCACTATGCATTCTTACTGCCTTTCTGGACTCTGCTTATGAAAGTAAGCCCTCTGCACTCCGACCACCATAACCCTTTTTCATATCTACTCTAGGATCCATATGGAGGTATGGAGGTGTGTGGTAGTTGTGGTCAGGGGACAGGGTGTAGGGCACTTCCTCCATTACTAGGTTCCTATACTTTTTACTTTGGGTTTTCCCTTTTCTTTCTTTCGTCTTTTCCAGGGAAACTGGAAGGAAGGGAGAAGCTCTATTCACCAAATCTACTGTGTTGTCTATGCATATAAGTTCTTTCTGTTTCCCTGCACGGCCTAGACTTTTAAACTGCAACAGAAAAGAAAAGGCTCCTTGTTTCCCTCTTCTGTGTCCTCTCACTAAAAACAAAAGGCATAGAACCATTCTATCTGCTGTGTCGGTGGGGGGAAGGGCTGCTCTTCGTATTTTAAAACTGATAAGCACATAAACAAGCTTTTTGAACATCCTTATACATATGTCTATTTGAACATGCGAGGAACCATCTATAAATTAAGTTGGAATTTGCACATTTTTAAGGCTCTTGATATGTATCGCCTAAATGTTTTCTCCAACATAACTTTAGCCTCTTCAACTATGTATTTAACATACTTTCTCTTCTTTTTTTTAAAAAAGATTTTATTTATTTATTTGAGAGAGAGAGAGAGAACGCATGAGCGCACAAGTGGGGGGTGGGCAAAGGGAGAGGAAGAAACAGGCTCCCCACCAAGCAGGGAGCCAGATGCAGGGCTAAATCCCAGGACCTCAGGATCATGACCTGAGCCAAAGGCAGATGCTTAATCAAGTGAGCCACCCAGGTGCCCCTATACTTTCTCTTCTTATTGGGCTAGCTCATCATTCTAATGTGCATTTTGGTGCAACACAAAAATATTTTAATACACTTCGCAGTCATTAGGATGGCTATTATTCAAAAAATGAAAAAAATGGAAAAAAACAAGTGTTAGTGCAGAAACTGAAACCCTTGTGAATGGCTTGTGGGAATAGAAAATGGTATAGCTGCTGTGGAAACAGTTTGGCAGTTCCTCCATAAGTTAAAGGTAAAATTACCAAATTATCCAGCAATTCTACTCCTAGGTATATATCTAAAATAATTGGAAACAGGGACTCAAACAAAAGTTTATATACTTATGTCAATAGCAATGTCATGCACAATTGCCTCAAGTCGGAAACAACCCAAGTGGCCATGGACAAAGGAATGGATAAACAAACATGTTATATACATACAATGGAATATTATGTAGCCTTAAAAACTAATGAAAGGGGTAAAAAACAAAAACAATAAAACAACTGGAAGGGGCACCTGGCTGGATCTGTCAGTTGAACATGCAACTCTTGATCTCAGGGTTTTAAGTTTGAGCCCCACATTTTTACTTGCAATTAAAATCTTTAGGGGTGCCTGGGTGGCTCAGTCTGTTGAGTGTCCAACTTTTGATTTTGGATCAGGTTGTGATCTCAGGGTCATGGCACGGAGCCCTGTGTAGGGCTTCACACTCAGCAGAGTCTGTCCCTCTCCCTCCCTGCCTGCCCCTCCCCCTGCTCACTGGCTCACTCGCACTCTCTCTCTAAAATAAATACATTTAAAAAATCTTTTTTAAAAAAGTAAATTAAAAAATAAAAATTAAAAATTAAATCTTTTTTAAAAATGAAATTCTGATACACGTTACAACATGGATGAGCCTTGAAAATATGCTAAACGAAATAAACCCAGCACAACGGGACATATGCGTGATTCCACTTACATGAGGTACTTAGAACGGGCAAACTCATAGAGATGGAAAACAGATTAGAGGTTACCAGGGGCTGGAAAGATGGGCAAAATGGGGAATTATTGTTTAATGGATATAGAATTTTTGTTGCAGATGATGAAAAAGTTCTGGAAATGGGTATGGTTGCGCAACATTGTTAACGTACTTAATGTCAATGTGTTGTACATTTAAAAATGGTTAAGATAGTAAATTTAATGTTATGTGTATTTTGCCACAATTTTTTTATAAAGGAACAAAGTAGGGATGCCGGGGTAGCTCAGTCAGTTAAGTATCTGCCTACGGCTCAGGCCCAGTGTCCTGGGATTGAGCCCCATGTCAGGCTCCCTGCTTCTCCCTCTCCCTCTGCCCCTTCCCCCTGCTTGTGCTCTTTGTCTCTCTCTCTCTCAAATAAATAAATAAATCTTAAAAAAAAAAAAGGAACAAACTGAAGTGTATGTTTTTGAAAATTCGAGAATAAAGGAAGTAGATACTTTGCAATGCAGCCAACTGTGTGGTTTGTCCCCCTGAAGAGAAGTAGGAAGGCCTATTCATTTATTAATATAATTACTAAGTGCTCACCTTATGTCTGCACTAGGCTTGGTATCTGAAATACATAATATTTATTGTCCAGTCTTCAAGATGTTTATGGGCCAGTTGGGGAGATAAGCCATCCACACGTGATATAATTGACATATGACATCATTATAAGAGATGTTACAGGGTAGATTATAATGTGATCTCTTAGTTTTTTTCTTCTGGAATACACATTCTTTCTCTCTTTTAATATACTCTCTTGTATTCAACTATCATAAACAATTATCAAGGGTTTTTTTTCCACACTTGAAACCTTTCCCACGTCAGTCTGTGTATATTATAGATACACCATACTTAAAAAATCCAAAACTAGGGGGTGCCTAGGTACCTTAGCTGGTTAAGTATCCGACTCGATTTTAGCTCAGGTGGTGATCTCAGGATTCTCTCTTTCCCTGTCTCTCTGCTCCTTCCCCCATGCTGTCTCTTAAACAAACCAATTCCAAAATTGGACCCCAACTCTTCAGTATGCTGTTAACCTCAGTACATGGGTTCGTTATAGATTTCGTCGTCTAAGTTAAATATCTGCGTCATTTGTTTATTTATTTATTTATTTATTACAACTTTAAAAAAAGATTTTATTTATTTATTTGAGAGAGAGAGAGAGCATGAGCGGAGGGAGGGGCAGAGGGAGAAGGACAAGCAGACTCCCTGCTGAGCAGGGAGCCCAATGTGGGGACCCTGGGATCATGACCTGAGCCAAGGGCAGACACTTAACCAACTGAGCCACGCAGGTGCCCCTCATTTGTATATTTTAACTAAAATGTTTGGTAGGGAGTTGGATCCCACAAAGTCAGGATGATAGTATTTCTCTCAGATTGGCTCAAGAGTTATTATTATATGACTATATCACTTTGCATATAGTTTACCTTTTTTTTTTTTAAAGATTTTATTTATTTATTTATTCGACAGAGATAGAGACAGCCAGCAAGAGAGGGAACACAGGCAGGGGGAGTGGGAGAGGAAGAGGCAGGCTCATAGCGGAGGAGCCTGATGTGGGGCTCGATCTCATAACGCCAGGATCACGCCCTGAGCCGAAGGCAGACGCTTAACTGCTGTACCACCCAGGTGCCCCTGCATATAGTTTACCTTGTTCCTATTTCTAGTTCATTGAAAAAGTCAAAAATTTTCGCTGTCATAATTAAAGAACTACAAGTTTGTTTCACATTTTTCCCTGTATTTTTTACATTGATAATTAGAAAATTTCCCAGAAATTAGACGTGTAGTGTCATGGCAAAATGAACCTATTTATAGTTATTCAAGTAAATCTGTTCAAGTGTTCTTTTCCTATGCATTTCATTGCAACTAAAAATACTTTGAGAACTGACCTACATTGTAATCGTTATAGCATTACTACATCCCAGACCAACTCATTATCTCCTCTTTAGCACTCCCACAATGTCCTGTGCAAACTATCCCGGTATTTCTCACACTGTATTATTATTATTATGTGTCTGCCTTTCCAAGAATAACCCTTAAGCCTTTATTATATACAATGGAATCAGCCCAAGTTTTCTACGGATATGGGTAATAGTACAGAGGAATGAGAATTGGGCCGAATCTCCTATCTGCATTCCCCAAGCAACAAGAACTTGATGACAAACCCTTGCTCTGTTCTTTGGTGATTACAGTACAGGACGCAGTTATTTTGCCTCTATGACGTGTGGTGCCATAGGGGTCCCTCGACAATCTTATTTATGAGGTCCGTGTGATTTTTTTGGTCTGTGGCTAATGGGTGTTGACTATGTGGATTTAGACTTGGAGGGCTCTGAAAAAGATTCTTCAAATGTAGGACAAAAATCATTGTGTTTATGCTGATACTCTATGGTTGGGCAATTCGCTGTTATATGTAGTGTAGCAGAGCCATCATCAGAAAGTTAGGAAGATTGTCCAGTACAGGTTATGAAATGTATCATTTTCATGAATGCATTTTATTCTTAGCAATATATAGCCCTGAAAGGGAATAGGTTCAATATGCAGTCTAAGGTGATGGGTTCCTGGGAACTTTAGTAATCTACTGTGGTATAATAAACCACTCAACTTTAGTGATACATTAACAATCATTTTATTTTGCTCCTGTGGGTCAGGAATTCAGACAGAGAACAGGGATGTTTGTCTCAGCTCTGTGACGTTTGAGCCCTCATCTGAGAACACTGGAGTGGCTGAGGGTGACTCAAATGTCTTGGAGTTGGAATCATCCAGAAGTTTCTTCACTGAAATAACTGGCATCTGAGCTGGTATGACTCAAAGGCTGTACTCAGCTGGAACTCTTGACTGGAGTGCTTACACATAGTCTTTGCCTGTGGCTTGAGATTTCTGAAAGCATGGTTGCCTCAGGGTGGTTCCTCTTTTTAACATGGTGGCTCAGGAATCCAAGAATGAGAATTCCAGAGAACAAAATGGACTCTGTATGGCCTTTTCTGACCTAGCATCACTTCTGCTGGACTCTACTTGTGGAAGCAGACACACTCTAACCAGATTCAAAAGGAAGGTACTTATGGGGCACCTGGGTGGCTCAGTCAGTTAAGCACTCGACTCTCGATTTCAGCTCAGGTCATGATCTCAGGGTCCTGGGATAGAGCCCAGTGTCAGGCTCCATGCTTAGCAGGGAGTCTACCTGAGGATTCTGTCCCACTCCCTTTGCCGCTCCCCCACTCATGCACTTGCATGTGCCCTCTCTCTCTCTCAAATAAATAAATCTTTTAAAACAAAACAAAACAGGAGCGCCAGGATGGCTCAGTTGGTTAAGCATCTGCCTTTGGCTCAGGGTATGATCCCAGAGTCCTAGGATCGAGCCCCACATCAGGCTCCCTGCTTGGCAGGGAGTCTGCTTCTCCCTCTGCCTCTCACCCCACTTGTGTTCTTTCTCTCTCACTCTCTCTCTCTCAAATAAATATCTTAAAAAAAATAAAAATGAAAGGAAGGTACTTGGACCCCACATCTCTATTAAGGAAGTAGTTGCAATTTAAAAATGATCACAATGTATATCGCCTCTTAGGATTTTTTTGGACCAGGTTTAGGCCTCATATAGCTCCGTATGCTAGAAGGCCTCCTACCAAATTTGAGGCTACCAAGGCTTAAAGGGGATTTGGTGCACTGTAGGGTTAACTTTGTGATACAAAGAACCTCTGTCCATCAAAATGTATAGGTGATCATGACAGTTTAGCAGGTCTCTTCTGTATTCTTCATTCCCATAGCTAAGAGTGCATGATTCTGGACCTTCTTCTGGCTCTTCCATCATTATGATTGCTGTCTTTTTTCTGACACACAAATCTGATCCTTTTACTTCCCTGTTTCTAATCCTTCAGGATTCCCTATCATCTCCAAGATGATAGTCCAAGGCCATTAGTATCACCTATAAGCCCCTTTATGATCTGACCCGGACCACTGAAAACTCAGATGCTATGCTATTGTACAAAATATGGAAAGACAATGTTTATGTAATTATTGAGTTCAAATCCCAGTTCTGTTGGGACTCATTAATTTCCTAGAGCTCAAGGAAGAAACTGTCTTCCCTCAGTTAATGGTAGTGTACAACAAAAATGTCCTAGTTGCCACTGGTTTCTTTGGTAAGCCAGTTCTTGATGGCCCAAATGTGCAGGTGGGTTCTAGTTCTGGAGTCAAGGCTCCCCTTCGATGCTTAGTCCTTTGTACTGATGCCAGCTGTTGGTCCTGACTCCTCCAACATTTAATTCTCAGGGGTCCTGTCCTTTCAGGTAATCTGTCTGCCCTTGGTCAGGGCCTCCCAGACCATCACACACATTTTAATAACTTTCAATCTCAAAACAATGAAGAAGGGATCAAAAGGCCCTTTTGTCCATAGAGACCCGTCTATATACATTTTTGGATATCTAACTCTGCCCAACAGCATGTAAGGTCCATATAGCAATCAGTAAGAGTGTCTGACACAGCTTAACCTGTTTATAGGAACTGAGCCCAGGTCCTGATTCAGCCAAAATGTCCTAGAACATCTGCATTCGATTTCAGGGGACTCATGGATCCCTTGAGGTAGGGTTGCTGGATAAAACACAAGGCCCAGTTAAATGTGAATTTCAGATAAGCAATGAATGTTTAAGATTTTATTTATTTATTTGTCAGAGAGAACGAGAGAAAGAGAGAGCAGAAGCAAAGGGAGCAGCAGGCAAAGGGAGAAGCAGGCTCCTCACTGAGCAAGAAGCCCAACTCGGGGCTCCATCCCAGAACCCCGGAATCATGACCTGAGCCAAAGGCAGACAGATGCTTAACCCACTGAGCCACCCAAGTGCCCCTAAGTGTATTTCTTTTTTTACCAAATTGTTTAGCCATTTAACATAGGAATACCAGCGTGAACTGGAAGAACCACTTACAATCCCTTTAGCTCTAAATGTCAGGACATATCATTATTTTCTTTAGGTTTTACATTGTTAGAGTGACTATGAGACAGTGTCATCAATTATGCCCAGTAACTTCCTTGTTAAATTCCTAGAGCAGAAAGATATTGCACAAAGTTCTTGAGATGGCGGACTTGGAAAGTTAAGTTACATAAAAAGCAGATGTTCAGGCTGAAAGGAAGGGAGCTGAAACAAGTACTCTCAATTATTCAATAATCCCTTGAGACGGGGACTAGAACTATGAGAGAAAATTGAAATCTTCATTTCTTTCTTGACATTAAGTCCTGACACAGTCAGCAATTAACCCTTTTCTTCTCCACCACTATTTGTAATTCCATAATGAGGCTAACCTTCCAACCAAATTCTTCTACAAAAGTTTTTTCTTTCTCTCTCTCTTTGTTTATAAATTTTCTTTGGAAAAAAGAAATATGGTAAAAAGTTCAAGCAATGCAAATGGTTATACAATGACCCATGATGACCCTTAGTTCCCGGGTGGAAGGTTCCTAACTTGCTTTAGGGACCAGAGTCTAAAGAATGGTGTCTAGACCCATGTGAATTCCCTGAATGCATAATTTTCAATGTGCTGATAATGCGCATTTCCATAAGGCAAGAATCCAAACTTTTACCCGAGCCTCAAAAAGGTCCATGCCTAAGAACTCTCGAGGCAGGATTTGCTGAAGGGACTGATGCGCCCGCGTAATTCGGCACAGGGGAGGGTTATTCGTCTCAGTTTAAAAAGGCCACCCCATCCACCAACTCGGGCCCCCTCAGAAAGTACATTCTCCGCGGAAAGGATCACAGCCCTTTTCTTCCCAAGTTTTCCGCCTGCCGCATTCCTTCCCTCCGGCGCGTCGGCGTGCGCTGACGTCATGACGCCGCACACGCAGCCCCGCCCCTGCAGAGCTCCGCGCTGGGACGGAACCCGGGTTTCTCTCAAACCCGGAATGTGAGGCCTGGGCTTGGCTCTCTCTGGCTCCGTGCCCCGCTGTTTACCCGGGCCTGCGTGCGCCGCTGCTACCCTACAGCTCGCCCCGGAGGAGCCAGGGCGTCCGTGCGCTTCTGCCCTGTGCCCGCGCGGCTGCTGCCGCCCGTCCGAATCCTCCGGGGCCGCAGAGGAGTTCGCTACGGAGGGAGGCGGGGGCCTTCGGGAGGAGGAGGCGGAGGAGGCGGAGGAGGAGGGAAGGAAGATGGCGGCCGTGGAACTAGAGTGGATCCCAGAGACTCTGTATAACACCGCCATCTCCGCTGTCGTGGACAACTACATCCGCTCCCGCCGAGACATCCGCTCCTTGCCCGAGAACATCCAGTTCGATGTTTACTACAAGGTATGGGCAGTGGGCCTGCTCTTCGCTCCCCTGCCGCAACCCCTGGGGCCGCACCCCCTTCCACGTCTGCGAACCCCCGCAGTTAACCCCTCACCCCTCGTAGCAGGATCGCTTCCCGAGACATCTGGTGCGGTCTCGGGGTTGCCAGTATAGGAATACTGTCTCCGTATCCTCTGACTCTAAAGCTCTTGGGCCTTGATTGGTATCTCTTCCTAATGAGTCTCTCCCCGTTTTTTGGTGTTCCCTCCTGCACTGTGCGCCCCCCCCCCCACCTTGGGTAGGCCTTTTGCGTGGACTTCCTCTCTTGCACCCCTGTCCCACTCAGTCCTTCGCTTCTAGCCTGTGCCTTCAGGATATTTTCTGCCCTTTCTTACCCAGATTAAGTGTCAGCATCAGCTGAACTTTTTGCTCTGCTCTTATCCCCCCTTCCTACTTTATTCTCTTGCCGCCCCTCTTCCCAAGTATATTTTTTTTCTGCTTCGTGTTCTTCGTTTCTCTTTTCTCGTCCTAATCGAGAGGGAGTTGAGGATTTACTGGAAGTAGTTGTGTGCTTTATTCGCATATTCTTTAAAGCTTTGGTTTTTGTTTATACTTGGGGTTGAATTGGGGATTTTGTTAATATGTGAGTGGTGATAAACTATTTGAAAGAAAAGAGGGAGCTCTTTGCTGAAAGAAAAAATACTTTAGAATTTAAATTATTTTCATATATTTGAAAGTTGCAATCTTGCAGCATTCCTAAATAGCTCCCCCTCAGAAATCTGAACAAAAAGTCTTCCAAGGAGTTTCAAGGGTAAGTGTCTTAGACGTGGACAGTTTTTGCAGTGTTTGGAGAGGGAGGAGAACTTTATGGACTCGGAGCCTCCCTTTTCCTCTCCCCCCTACATTTGAATGTGAACAGTGGACTCATTATTCAGTCCTCATTGCCTTGAATCGGGGTGGATAACTCTCCAGTAGCCACCCGGGCAAAATGTGACCAGAAGTGGAGTATGATTTATTTTTTAGATCTTAAATACTTCCTCTTGATTAGTAACTTGGTTAGAACACAGCGTAAACTGATATTTAACAGATGTGTATGTTCTTACATATGTATGGTGTTTTATGGCAGTTGTTTTAGTGGGAGGATTGCCCACTTTCTCCACCCCAGAATATTTTTTCAGAAAGCAGCTGAGTTGCTACATTCTGCTAAATCCAGCTGCATTACACCAATTCTAACAATTCAAATGGTTTTTTTCCCCCATAAATATTTGGAGAAGATTTATTTTGGTTATTCATTTTATTACTTAGCCCCAGGGTAGAGAAAACCTCCCTTCATCCCAAATCCCTTTGATAAATTGATTACTTTTGTATGTATCTAAGGAAAATTTGTATATTTAAGATTCATCCCTCCCAAGGTAGTGTGAGTTTAAATTTGTCTTTCTTAGCCTGGGAAACTACGGCTTTGTCTGTATGCTTACTCTGTCCATTATATTAAATCTTATGTAATCTTTTACACTCCTAAGAGGAAATAATTGGAGATTCAAGCACAGTACAGTTACTGCTTGAATTCCCTCAGTGCATACTTGACCATCTTCTAGTAACTTTTGCTCCTAATTGAACCTTTCATTTGAAGATTGTTATTAGTACCAAGAGATGGTGATTTTGCCGCATTTTCTGTTTCACGTAGCTCACAGAGTTTTAATATTGCTTCTTTTTGGTACACTTCTAAATAGTTCTATGTTCAGAGTGTGGCATTGTGCTATAAAGTGAAGAAAGATATTTAACATGTGCCTGGAACTGTGTTAAGTGCTTTTACACGTGTTGTCTTGTTTAATTCTCACAATTAAACTAGAGAGTAAGGCATTACCTTGTGTTAAAGGTGATAAAGTAATTTAGTCAAGGTCTAATACTTAGCATTTAGTTCGTGTGTTCTTTGCTTTCTTGCTTGAGAAGATTTTGCATTTTGAGGTAATTGATGAAAGACATTTATAGAACTAATTCCTGGTCTTGAATCTTTGATGGAAATAGAAGAAGGAACTTTTCCTTAAAAAACGGTATCAGTACATAAATATAAATACTTTTTAAGCCTTTTAATGCATATGAGTATAAGGTACTCATCCCCTGCCCAATTTGTGAACATTTTAAGAGGCTGTTTACAAGTTCCGAATTTTATCCAATTTAGAACCAAGGAGAGAGTCATAATCAGATTCCTTCAGCAGTCCCAACTTCCATCAATAGGCATAGTCACAGACAAAATTATAATATTTGTGGAACCAAAAAATACCCCATTCCTCTTGATTTTTACAGTCCAGTGTCACTGTGTTAAGCAAAGGCACAGTCATAAAGCGTTAGGAGATGGGGTTATGGAATGAATGGGAGGTGGAGTAGGCATGCTGACTTCTCCTTAAGGAAGGGAAAGGAGAGAGGTGTTGATATATAGAGAGGGTAAAATGTAAAGGGATTTTTTTTTTTTTAAAGAATGGAAGACATTAGAATATATTTATTGGCCGAATGGCAGAAACCAAAATGGAATGAGAGTTTAATTGTACAAGTGTGGTGGGAAATGAATTACAAAGCAGAGTCCCTGAACAGGAGAATTAGTCTTGCCTCTTCCCTCACAGTGCGTAAATTAAGGTATTGGTCTTAAATTGAAGTTGGGGAAAGAATACTTGTTTCTCTGAGATCAGATGGAAGGAGCTGGGGGCATACAGTATCAGAATAGTTAAGTTTGCAAAGAATGGTTGTTGTGAATGGTAAGATCATCTGCTGAGAGTAAGAGATAAGAGTGGTGGCTTCTATGTAGGAAGGCTAAACTGAAGTTGGAAATGGCTGCTGATGTATATGGGAAGGGAAGTTCACTAAAAATGTGTTTTAAAAAATGATGGGTGGGGAGTGCCTGGGTGGCTCAGTCAGTTAAGTGTCTGAATCTTGATTTCAACTCAGGTCATGATCTCAGGGTGGTGAGATCCAGCCTGGCATCAGGCTCTGTGGTCACCAGGGAGTCTATTCTTTCCCTCTCCCTCTGCCCCTGTGCCCCCACCCCATGCGCTGTCTCTCTCTCAAATAAATAAATCGTTTTTTAAAAAAATGACAGGTGGAAAAAATAAAATTTTAAAAAATGACAGGTGGTATAGATGGTTCAGTAAAAATCCATATGTTACAAAATAATGTCTTTGAATCTGAATAGCTTTTAACCAAGGGTGCTCAATCATTTAGGCATAGAAATGGAAAGATAAATAGAATCATAGAATTGTATACCAAGTGAAAACAATATAGTGAAGGGCTGGGTTTTTTAAAGAATGAGGTTTATGATCTTTTAAACTGCTGAATGGTCTATTTTGTGTCCTATTCCAATTACAAAATTGGTCATAGAGTTAAGTTTTCGGTAGGTGAAGTGTTTCCATAATGTGTTCTATTTATTATTTTCAGTCTTAACCTTAGCGATTTTGGCTTTTATTATAATTGTAAGTCTTATGCTGAAAACCATTAATGCCTGACTTTTTCTACGTGTATTTCTGTTGTATAGCTATATAATGCCTGAACTAATATTCTGATAATCTTTTAATTGTTAACAAATTGAAAACAAATTCTTGCAACATATTTGACAGCCAAAGAGTTAATAATCTTTTCATATAAAGAGCTCTTGGGATTAATAAATTGAGAACTAAAACTATGGGGGAGGGGTATAAAAGACCATAAATAGCCCACCGTACCATGTATCTCTGAATGGTAAGGTAATATGTTATAAATAATGTTAGCTCATCTCAGTTTAAGCTGTGAATTTATCTGATATATGAATCAGGTACTCAGAACTTTATTGGTATAAGAAAGTGATTAAGTATGAAGTTCGTCTGGGGGACTTGACTGTATGAGAATAAATGAGTCAAAGAAATTTTGAATTTGCACAATACTTAGGAGAGATGTGTGTTATAAGATAATAAAGTGTATTAGAAAGCTACATATTTTAAAACAGTGTAGATTTGGCACAAGAACAACAGAGAGATAAATTATAGAACATAGTAAGCAGTCTAGATAGAAAACAAAGCATATTAAAGAATTTGTTAAATGATAAAGCTATGAGACAATGCTGTAAATTAAATGGGGGAAATATCTAAAAATACCTTGGGCAACTGGCTATTTGGGGGGGAAAAAAGGCCATCCACTCACTATGTATTCAAATGACTTCCAGGTGAATTAAAGATTTAAATATGACTGGGACACCTGGGTGGCTGTCTGTTAAGCATTCGACTCTTCCTTTCAGCTCAGGTTATGATCTCAGGATTGTGGGATCAAGCCCTGTACTGGGCTCTATGCTTGGTATGGAGTCTGATTAAGATTCTCTCTCTCTCCCTTTCCCTCTGCCTTTCTCCCCACTTTCTCTCTCACTCACTCTCTGTATAAAATAAATGGATAAAGTGTTTAAAAACAACAACAAAAAAAGATTTAATATGGCAAATGAAATCATAAAAGTTTCAGAATAGGGGTGCCTGGGTGGCTTAAGTGGGTTAAGCATCCAGCTCTTGATTTTGGCTCAGGTCATGATCTCAGGGTCATGAGATCAAGCCCGGTGTGGAGTTGTAAGCACAGCTCAGAGAGTCTGCTTGTCCTTCTCCCTCTCCCTCTACTCCTCCCCACCCCCTCTCAAATAAATAAATAAAATCTTTTAGAAAAGTATCAATAAATTATTGGATCAGTATCTTGTAGTGGGAAATGACTGAAATTTCTTCTTTAAAAAAATTATTAAGGGCGCCTGGGTGGCTCAGGCAGTTAAGAGGTTGCCTTTGGCTCAGGTCATGATCTAGGAGTCCTGGGATTGAGTCCAGCATTGGGCTCCCTGCTCAGTGGGGAGTCTGCTTCTCCCTTTGCCCCTTCCCCTGCTCACACGTGCACACGCGCTCTGTCAAATAAATAAATAAAATCTTTTAAAAATTACTAAAGTACTTTACAAATTTAAAAAATGTCAAACATTATAAAAATAAGTAATGTAACAGTCGAAGTCCTCTGTTACAACGGCCAACATTGTAATGTCATCTTGGCATGGGGAAGGCTTTTCTAAGCATGAAACCAAAACCTAGAACAAAAAAAAGAAATTGATACTTTTAAGTACATTTAAAAAATAGGGGAAAAATTATAAGCATTTTTTAAAAGACGATGGAAATGACAATATTTGACAGATAAGGGGTGTATTTTCTAATACAGAAAGATCTAATACTAATCAGTATGTAAAGAGTAACCAACTCATTTCCAGAAGACCTGACAGATAGCTCATAGAAGGGGAAGATATGAAAGGCCAGTAAACATAAAAAAATGCTCAACTGAAATGGAGAATCAAGCCAAGGCAGTCATGAGGAAGAAGGAAGAAAATCTGAACAACTCACATTACCAAATATCAAGCCAGTGCAATTAAAATAATATGGTATTGGCACATGGATAAGACAAATAGACCAGTGGAGTAAAACATTCCAGAAACAGACTGATACATATACTGTCACCTGACTTATGATACAAGTGACACAGTGGTATAGTAGGGAAAGGAAAGTCAAGTTAATGGTATTGGTCAAATAGGTATCCATTTGGAGGAAAAATAGTATGACCTTACCTTATACCATACATGGTAATCATTTTTGGATGGTTTGCTGACCTACATGTGAAAAACAGTTTTTTAGGAAAACAGTTTTCACTATGTCAGCAAAGATTTATTTAATAGTATAGAAAATGGCCTAATTATAAAGATAGTTTGATAAATTGGACTATATTAAGATCGAGAACATCTATTCATGAAAAGATACCATTGAGAAAGTGAAAAGCCAAGCACAGAATGGTAGAAGTGGGAAAAGATACTTGCAGGACATATGTCTAATGAAGGACTCATCCTGCATCTAAAGAACTAATACTAAGGAAATGAAAAATAACCCTCTTTTTTTTTTTT
>NW_024424897.1:34617929-34620330 GCF_017311325.1 Ursus maritimus
TTTTTTTTTTTTAATGGGAAAAGAACTTGAGTAGGCATCTGAAAAGAGTATATTTAAAGGACCAATCAAACTTTTGAAAAGGGACTCAACCTCATTTTGTCTTCAGGGAAATTGCTGTCTTACATTGCATTCCTCAGAATAACTAAATGAAAAAAAATGTTAGTAAGGACATGGAGGAAACAGAACTCAAACATTGTTAGTGGGAGAGTAAATCGATGAACTGTTTTGGAAAATTAGCATTGTCTACTAAAACCAAGCATGTACATACCCTGTAACACAGTAATTCCACTTCAAGAAATGTGCACTTAAGAACGTTCAAAATGGGGGCACCTGGGTAGCTCAGTCGCTTAAGTCTCCAACTCTTGATTTTGGCTCAGGTCGTGCTCTCAGGGTTCTGGGATCAGCCCGATGTTGGGCTCACTGCAAAGTCTGCTTGTCCCTCTCTTCCCACCATCTCTCAAATACATACATACATACATACATACATAAAATGTTTTAAAAATTTCAAAACAAAAAAGACTCTTAAATATAGAAAGCAAACTGGGGGCGCCTGGGTGGCTCAGTCAGTTAAACGTCCCGACTATTGATTTTGACTCAGATCATGATCTCAGGGTTATGAGATCAAGCCCCAAGTTGGGTTTAGAGCCTACTTAAAAAAAAAAAAAAAAAAAAAAAATGAATGAACTGCAACTGCTTGACACAACATGAATGAATCTCACAAGTGATATTGAGAATAAGAATCCAGTGACAGGAGTATACACCAAAGGCTCCCAGACTTTCTCCCTTCCCAGCAGTTGGTTCATGGCACTCCTAGGCCAAAAGAAATACCTAACAGTTCTATTTATTAAGTAGTAGATACAAACAACCTAATAATGTGTCCTAACAACTTAAGAGCCATTAAAAAAATAATGCACAGAAATTGAAAGAAAAAATAGTATTTTTATTTTATTGTTAAACACAATTACTTACTTTTTTTTAAGATTTTAATTATTAGAGATTGAGAGCACGGGTGGTAGGGAGGGGCAGAGGGAGAGGGAGCAGCAGACTCTCTGCTGAGCGGGAAGCTGGACATGGAGCTCGATCCCAGGACTCGTGGATCATGACCCTGCCTAGCCCAAGGCAGACGCTTAACCAACTGAGCCACCCAGGCACCCCATAACACAATTACTTATTATTGGGATATGTATGTTCAGCACTGTACAATTTCTCAAATCTTGGAATCCATTGGACACCCACCACTGTCATTTTCTGTTCCACAATGAAATTTTTTAAAGGTTTTATTTATTTATTTTAGAGAGAGAGTATGGGGCTAGGGGGGAAGGGCAGAGGGACAAGCAGACTCCCCACTGGGTACGGAACCCAACATGGGACTTGATCCCAGGACCTGAGATGATGACCTTAGCTGAAGTCAGACAGTTAACCAGTTGAGCCGCCCAGGCGCCCCTGTTCCATGTTGACTTTTATACGTTACTTACTATTATACCAACCACTGAAAACGCAGCTTATTAACAAAGATTAGACATCACTGAAAAGAATATAGCAATCTAGTAGTTGGTATGGTTTAATACAGATGTTGGGTATCATTTCTCTCAAAATTAAAGTTCCTTGCTGTTCCCCAGGCACCCTTGGTGCAATTTGGAAACTGTGGGTATATTGTGTATGATTCCGTTTATACAGTGTACGGAAACACGGGATCCCTGGATGGCTTGGTCGGTTAAGCGTCTGACTCTTGATTCCAGCTCAGGTCATGATCTCAGGGTCTTGGGATCAGGCCCGCATCAGGCTCTCCATCTCCCTCTACCTCCCCCCCATGCATACACGCTCTTTCTCTCTCTCAAATAAATAAATCTTTTTTTAAAAAATGTACAAAAACGCAGTGCCTGGGTGGCTCGGTTGGGTGTCTTCCTTTGGCTTGGGTCATGATCCCAGGGTCCTGGGATTGAGCCCTGCCTTGGTCTCCCTGCTCGGCTGAGAGCCTGCTTCTCCCTCTCCCTCTGCCTGTCACTCTGCCTACTTGTGTTCTCTCTCTGTCTCTCTGTCAAATAAATAAATAAAATCTCAAAAAAAAATTTAAAAAGAAATGTGCAAAATTAATCAAAAGTGTTGGAAGTCAGGAGAGGTTACCCTTAGAGGATAGTGATTACACGGCACAAAGGGAGGTGTCTGAAATTCTGATAATATTCTGTTTCCTGATCTGGATGTTGGTTATATGTGTTTTTACTTTGTGAAAATTTATTGAGTGTTATATTTTAAATATGAGTTGTGTGTTCTCTGTTTATTTCAGTAAAAAGATTTTAAAAATACAACATCCATCTTCACTTACTGTTGAGGTTTAAAGATTGAAATCACTCATACCCTTTAACCACAGTACTATTTAGAGACTTTTTTTCCTGCAGGAATG